>NC_073727.1:73651441-73954677 GCF_023634155.1 Falco peregrinus
TCACATGAAATAGGAGGCATTGTCTGTAACTAGGCACTAATAAAAGTGCTGATCTTCTGGATTAGCAGCTTGATCTTTACTTCAAAGTTGGCCTTTCTTTGCCCTTTTTTGAGTAGAGAGAGCAGATGACTTCCAGAGGTCCTTTCTAATCTGAACTATTCTATATTTCTCTGTTCTGCAAAGAGATCCTAGCTACTAACATTCACTAAAACTCCAAAGGAGAGATCCTTTTATAACAACCTGTTATTTGTATGCATTTCCATAATCAGTGTCTTGTAGGAACATACTCTAGGCTCCAATGAGCATTTGCCTCTCTAAGCCACCTAAAGAACACCATGTTTTTTCCAAAGGAACGTGAAGAAGTAGCTGCAGAGGAGTTTCCTGGCAAAGTCACAGAACAGGAAAATGACAATCACAATAATATGCAAGGACAAAAATTATGCGTCCTCAATCTTTCATAGCAGGCATGTCCTTGGCAGATCTTCCATTCCTTCTGTGAAAGCTGTGTGCAAACAGGGATTCAAATAATTATGAGCATGCACTGATCAGGATTTTTTTAAAGACTGGGTCTTACATTCACTGAAAGTCAGGAAGGAAAAGAAAATGAAAAAGTCCATTACAAGAGCTGTTGTTAGTAGACACTCTCAAGAAGAGCAGGAACGTTTGAAAAGGAAGTGGGAAGGTTGAAACATGAGAAACAAATATTTCATGAAGAAGATGATCTAGAAGCATGAAAACTCAAAGTCACCTAGGGACTCTGAAGCTACTTCACCAAGAGAGAAAGAATGTGGCTGCTCCTTGGACAGGAGATGCTTGCTTAGCCCCAGCAGCCAAGGCCAATAACAGATTGCTATATTGGTCCTAAATGTCCTAAGGACTCTGCTGCTTCTTTGTAGTGCTGCTTATACATTTCAAAGAGCAGCTCTTCTGGGACTCAGTGCTGAGGAAGCTGGAAGAATGGATCTGCTGACTTGTGAGTTATCAAAGTGCCACTGCAGAGGGCTCCAAACCCGCTACAGAAAAGCTGCCATGGTTCATCTGAATCACAGACTACACCACATTACTAACCCACATGTGCACTGATGGTTTCTTTGGGACTAAAAGTGAGCAGATCAGAAAGGACTAGAGTCAGAGGCTCAGATGAGATTCTGCTCAATTCTTTCATGTGGATGAAAAAGCTAGACATGACTGACCTCTTTTGGATAATACGATGTATACACATGCTTTCAGGATAGAAGGACAAAAGAAAAACAGCAAAGGAAACAGAAAATATACCCTGTTTATGTGCATACCTATTCTGGTAGCACTTTGTCTTCCTTTTCTATGCTGAAAAGAGACTGCTGCATAGAGATGGCATGACACCCAAAAAAGAAAGGAAAGAAACTTTTTGGATACAGTCATCTGAAAGTCTTGAAGAAATTTGAGTCATTGAGGATTATCGTTTAAGGTGGCATGAGAACCAGGAAAAAAAAAAAAAAAAAAGTACTTTAACGAAAAACAGAAACACACATCGTGAGCCTGGACTTTGTGAAGCCCAGCCTGGACTTTATACCACACAGCACAAGGGGCTGCCTTCCCCATTAACAGCACCAGAGAGATGGAACATGTCTGACATATCAGAAAGTGCAAATCCTTGTCAAGAAGAAGATAAGCAACATGTGACTTTTAACCTCTCTAATATCCTGAGTGGACCACACGATCAGCAAAGACATTTACACATTGCCTGGCCTCACAGGTGGGAACATGACAAAGATCCTGAAACTTACTTTAAAGTCCTGCTGAAACTGAAAGAGAAAGACCTACCTTTTCACATGTCTGTCTTTGGAGAGGCTTTCATTGAAATTCCAGGTATCTTTTCAGAAGCCAAAAGAGTCACTTGTCAAGTTGCTAAACACCTTACATGGCTTCATCCTAAAGAAAAGTGTTAGCAAAACCTGTAAACCTTCATATCATCAAAGTTATGACCTGATCTGAATAACAGAGATTTATTGGGTACAGCTTTCACAAAGATTTCACTGTTCAGAACTAAAATACAGTAAGGAGAAGATTTAGATGTTACCTGTAAATCATGGCTATATGTAGGATTTAGGGTAGAGGGAAATAGTGGCCACAGTCTTGGTAAGGATAACAGTGGTTGTCCATAGACACGTAAAAGAGTAAGAAGTGGAAAAAAGCTTTTGTGAGGGCATTCAGTGTAAGTATTCAAAGCACAAGAACTGGTACTAATGGGAACTCTAAAACAGAAAGGGGATATTAACACTGCTGTACTAGTAAACTAATGATTTATTAACTTTTACAGTCAAACGAGTTAGAAAATTCCCCAGGCAGCAAGGTCAACCGGTATGGAGTTGGCTATCTGACAAAGTCGCTTGGCATCTAAACCATTGTGCCTACATCTTCAGGGCTTAGTGAGAAAGTCTTGAGTGTTTTCACTTCTGAACTGTACCTGGCAATTATTTGAGAGAAAATCAGTCATCATGCCAGGGAGTTTTCCAGAAATTCCCTGACACAAAATTATTCACTGGTAGAGCTTCTCTTTCTAGTACAGATTCAGCCAGAGAGAAGGATTCATCTCTCCTGTTTTTAATATACCTCCAATGTAGATGCTGTTCCCAACATAGTAACCCTTAGTATTCAGTAAATGAAAATAAACTTTTAGAAAGGATTTAATCAAGCCTAATTTGGACATTTACTTTAAAAAGAGAAAAAAATCACAGCCTATTTTTCTCTCCTGACCATGGATTACAAGTTCAGATAAAAATATCTGCAATGTTTATTTCTAGATATGGTCAGATGAATTTCACACAGAGGAGAATTGATTGAAGTGTAATGAGCAATTCTTGGATACAAAAAAGAATGATTGATCTCTTATATCGGATTCCTAAAACAGGCAGAACCGAGTCAAGGATAAGAAGCTAGAAAGCAACCATGAAGTTACCAAGTCATCACTCGTGCTACTGTTTTCAGACTATTCTTGCAATTTAGCAATGCTAACGTGAATTGCAGTCATGTTTTCCTTAATCTGTGCCAGTTGGCTGCCTTCTGCAAACATCTTGTTTTCCTCCAGTGCCAAGTACAGGTCACACATGAAAATTTCGAAGGGCACTGTCCCCAGGGGAGGCTGGTTTCACCTCACCGATATGCCACCTTAAAATCCAGCTACCAGAAACATTTTGACTACAGGTTTTTGTACAGTTTTGTATCCACCCCAGAGCCAGCCATACTTCCTAATGCATACTTGTTCGTGACAGTCCGCTGTGGGGCAGACCAAAATCCTACATAAGACAAGTTGCATCATAAATGCTGTTTCCTGCTTCCTGGAGTACTTGCTCTATCAAGGAAGGATATTGAAATTGTTTGAGAAGACATTTTCTTGACAAGCAATGATTTGCATTTTTATCAATTTACTATTTTCTCAGAAAATAGGTCCCCCACAAAACTACTTTTCCTTCCATGTTAAATGTAATTTCTTTACCTTTTGCCATTTCTCAAGGGTTCCCTAGCCCTCCATGAGTTCCCCAAGAACAGCGCAATGATTCAGAAATGGCTTCACCTTGTTCCCTAAGTAAACTCTATAGTGTCATATCATGCTATATTAATTTATCTAAATATTCACTAGCCAACCTTTCTCCTTTCATGTCCCATACTCTTATTAACATTCATGGTAATAAGAATCATAATAAAACATCTAGTTTTACTCAAACTTTCTATTAACCTAAGTTTTCTTTTTTGTCTCTTAATAATTTTAAATCTATTTGAATCGTCACCTTTCTGATTTTACACATGCACACTCATATCTCACACTTATGACCCTTTTTAGAGCATAGAAATACATCTTCTGCTGCTTTCAGTGGAATTCCTTCAACTTTGAAGTCATTGAAGAATACTTTATATTTCTTGTATCTTACTGTATTTCCTTTTTTCCCCTGCATCAGAATATTATTAGGCATATCTTCAAAGCCCAGAGAAAACTGCTTATATTTAGAGATAAAACTGACATGCCTTAAATATATTATTTAAGGTATTACATGCTGCACATTAAAATAGAGAAGAAATATGAAAGGTTTATTGTTTAAAGATGTTCTCTGAGACGCAATGCATTTGACTTGGATGCTAACATTAATACTTTATTGTACATGTGGACTGTGTAACCCAGAAGTCTCAAAGTACTCCGAGGAGAAAATCTTGTTTACTATTTTCATGCTTTCAACAAGTTTCTAGGACTTAAAGCATGTTTTGGGGAGGAAATAGAAAAAATATGAAATTTCAAGCAAAACAAGTTACAACTATGTGACTGCCAAAATCAGAAAATCCATAAAAAATAACTGTGAAGTTTCCTGGGTAATTAACAGGGCAAAAATAAAAATGCAGCTACAGAAAAATGTAACAAGCACAATGTATATTCAGCATCCTTGTAGAATGGAAAAATCCCTCTCTTCTTCCCCCACACCTCCTTCTACTTTAACTTTCTTAAGGAGAACAATTAAACAGGAGGACTCATTAAAAAATATAAAATAAATGCTTAAAAAAGTTTGCAGGTATGATGGAGACATTTCAAACACCAAGTTAGATCTTAGCAAAAGAAAAAAATATTTATAGAAAAATAGCAGAAAAAAATAAAAATACTTAAAGTAAGAGAACAGTTTAAATCATTAAATCAACTTTCAACCAGATGGGAAAATATTAAAACTGTAAATATAACACCAGGGAAAGACAATCAAAAATTAATAAGAATGCAGGTAAGGTTGATCATTAAATTGCCTGAAGATGAAAGCCACTATCCAGTAAGTGAAACACAATGTATGCGGGGGGGGGGTGGGGGGGTGGGGGGGTGGGATTCTAAGCACAGATACAGGAAGGTGTGTGAATTTCTTACTTCTCAAAGACCTCAGAGTTATTTTGAATATATTTGTGAATATATTCGAAATATATTCACACTCAGCCACAGTCAAAAGTCAAATATAATTTGGAATTACTAAAATAAAAGAAGAAAATACATCAGAAAATGGTAAACATAATACAGAAAACATAAAACACTAGATCATGCCATGACATCATGCCTTTTGGGATGTCACACAAATAGGAAAAGCTCAGGGAGGAAGGCAAGAAGGATGATGTGGAAAGACTCCAGTACAAAAGACCATTAAGTAGATTAGTACCTGAAAAAGAGATCTCTGAGGAAGAACGTGGTAATGATCTACAAAATCATGAAGATTATGGAAAAGTTGAGCAATTTAACTCACAGATTTTAGAAAAGATAAGTTCAGTGAGGAATCCATATCCAGTCTGGAGGAAATCTGGAAGATGGATGAGAGAATGAAACAGCTGAGTGAGAAATCAGATACAAGTAAAACACTCTGCAGTTTCCATCATAGAAATTATGTGTTTCATTATTATATGTCTCCTGTTTTGCCAAAAAAAAAAAAGGGGGGGGGGAAGACAAAAAAAAGGGGGAGTGGGAAGAAAAAGGGGGGGGGGGAGTTGGAGGGAGAGAGAGAAAATAGCAACCTCATCCAACTACTAAACCCAACTGTTTTGTAGATTGATTTCATGTAGATTGTCTCATAATTAAATGATAAGTAATAATTAAGTATTTATCTATGTAATTTCTCAGCCAGTTTTTTGTGCTATCTTATTTAACAAAAATTTTTGCTGAAGCAGAAAATAAGTCTTTGGGCCTTCTAACTGCCTTTTTAAATATCTCCTGATTGAATACACATATGCATTTTATTTGTTTGATTGTAATGGGTTTATCTGCCTTGTTGGCTTTTTTCCTCCACCTTTTCTTTATCTTTTTTAAAAGCTTTGTTTGATTTTTCAGGAATGAAAAGACATACCAGGTTGTGAACCAGAGGAAACATAACAATTTAATAGTCCTTCAGGATGGAACCATAGGAGGAATTTTATAGCAGGACAGTTACAAACTTTGGGTGGAGGCTTTTGTCTTTTATATGTATAGTACTTCAGCTCATTGAGGCCCAGGCCCAGGGCTGGAACTGGCCAAACCCACAAAACTAATTGAATGTTTCAGCTGAAGCCCACAATCCTGAAATCCCCCTTAGCCAGCCCCTGCCTGCCACAGGAGCAGCCCAGCCCCGGCGCTGCCGCACCTTCTCCCTTGAAGTTACCCAGGCATTTGGACAGTGGTGATACTGCTTCTTAAAAGCAGATGTGAAGCTGGTCTGCTGCTCAAGTTCAAGCCCTACCTTCACCGTCCTTGTGTGGGCATACCAAGAAGAAGGTTTTGACACAAAACTGCCTTGTTGGCCCTGCAGCAGCATCAGTGCCTGGCCCAGCTGCCTCCAAGCACCTCTGGTGCCTCTGTGAGAGCACATGCCCCCACAGCTCCCCACTCTGCCCCAGGATGGGGACAGAAACTCCCTGCCTTGACGACATGTGCTCTCAGGTCAGATTCTGGTTGTGTGTGGGGATAAGAAGGTAGCGGGCTCAGCCCAGAAGGACTCAGCAGGCTCCAGGGAGCAGGGCAGTAGCGGCAGAGGACATGTCAGGAGCCCTCTCGCACCGGCAAAGCAGAGAAACTCAGCAACTACTGCCATCAGGTCTTTTTTCAAAACCCATTTCTGTACACAATGAACATTCAAACGTGTGTAAACTTCTCTGGGAGCAAGAGTATGCTTTCCACTTTCCCACACACAGCTCTGGGCAGCCCATAGCCTGGGCTGGACGGTAACGCTCTCCCTTCTGCTCCTTGCAACCCAATTGAACCCTTCAGTCTCAAGCAGGAACCATATTATCTCACCGATATTTTGGATGAATGATTTCAAAGCTAGCCCACTTTATAGGAAAGGGAAATCACAATCATATTGGTATGCACGAAGAGAAAATCTTCACATGCCTAACTTCAGATGTGGCTAACAGGATGGATGCTTTGTTCCTCTCCTCAGCACTGAGTGAGATGCCTCCAGGGCAGAATCCAAGGCTGATGCCTTCCTAAACCTATCCTTCTCAGCTCATTCTCAACAGATATTTACTAGTTCAGGAAATTCAGGTACCTCACCCAGGGCTCTGAAGGCAGCTGTAGAGGCCACTGGCTATTCTGGATCTGGCTCAGTTCCCTTCCACCCCTTAAACCACTTCATGTCAGCTCCCTGAGCAATTATACGCACTCTCAGAACGGCGTGGTCAGTGAGTCCAGAGAATTTTCGGTGCTGCTGTTTTCCTGAGTGCTCAGTATCATGATGAGAGGAAGTTCCAGCCTTGTCTTCAGTCAGTCTGGAAGAAGTCTGTCTCCAAAATTAAAGCCAACCCCTGCTTTGTTTTAGTTAAAGCATCTGATTCACTAATTAAGGACTGAGATTTGTACATTTGCTCTCAGCATGAAAAGATCGATTCTTATTCTAAAGAATTAGGAAATACCTGGTTATTGATTTGTGCCCTCCCCTAATTTGAAGAAAAAACAGTTAGAAAACCAGCACAACAGCTTCATCCAGAAAGGCAAGTATCCTTACAGACCTGAACTTACTCTTTCCTTAATGAACAGACACTTGTTCTAATGAGGAACACGGGAACTATGCCTGCAGTATTCCTCTAGCTGTAACTCTGGAAACACTTGGAGCTCTGCTGCTTCTGAATAGCTTTTAGCTTATGCTTTTCCTCTCCAAATTCTGGTTTATTTTTTAATATGAAAGGATACACTCAGACCTCCTAAACAACACGGAATGATAAATTGCTACTGTGTTTCAGCTCACATGATTTTGCGTGCATTGATTGGATCATCATCTTGTGTTAAAGAAGGTTTCAAATGAGAAAGATACTGCAGAGAGAACTGCCGAGAGAACTTGGTCATTCATACCAGCACTGAATATATACTTTTTAGATCTGAATGAACATTGCTGAACCGCTCAGAAATGTTTGCACTTTAAATTAATGAGCTGCATGTGGTTTCTCTCCTGAATGAAATGAACACTTAGATAAAGCACAAACACAAAATACTGTCTTTGACTTCTGTGCAGGACTGAACTTCGATTATCATAAAGAGTTTGAGAAGTAAATTTCACAGCAAAGCACATAGTTCACTGAATATTCACAAAAAGGTGAACTTTTAATAGAGTTGAAGCTGAGCTATTCGTTCACTACCTCAAGCACAGTAAAGAGGAGACAGACATGAGGTCCATCTTGTCAAATAACATTTTTAGGCAGTGTGTACAAGTGCTCTTCATGGTACCAAAGTCTCTTGAATTAAATGTTTTCTGAACATATTGTAGAACAGAATATCACGTGTTAGATTATGAAGAAATTTCTCCCACAATCAGATTGTGAGCACTGTTGGGAGAAGGGGAAAGATCTCACCTCTGTCTTGCATGGAAAATGGTTCTTTAGAAAGTTGTTCCTAGCTTTATGTAGTAATGTCATCAAACAAATTTGCAGCTCCTTCAGACAACTAAATCACTAATCACACTTACTTAACCATCCCATTTTTTTTCTTTTGCTGTGACTATTGGTCTGCAACATTAAGGCTAAGGCAGAATGAGAAAGTAAAAAAAGATGGCATTAAAATGTAGTACTAATGGCTGCATTGGAATGTTTTCCTTTGTTTTAGAAATGTTGTGGTAAAGCAAATTCAGTCCTTTAGTTTTGAGTAACTTGTCAAACACAATGTCAGCAGTTTATGAACAAAATTCTTCACAAAATCCCAAAACCAGTGCTTCCAGCAGAAAATGTATTTCCAATTTTCTAAGTTCTTTTTTTCAATTATTTTTTGATTCTTCGTTCTAACATACAAGATGTTATTTTTCTTTAAAAGTTAGCACGTAAGTATGGTAAGAAGTAAAAGATGGTTAAAGGTGGAGGCATTCCCAAAATTGTTTGTTTCTTTTGTATTCAATACTTGTTTCAGAAACCTTGTCTGGAACCCCACCGATGTCTGATGAATTTATAGTTCTTTACCACTGAAATCCTGTTATTAAGCACCATGTGGTTTGGTTCACTAGGAATATGACAGTGACTGCTTTTTCCTCATAAAAGTTTGAATAATTTTGTCCCAGTTGTTGTTTCAAAGCAAAATCTGGGAAAAAAAACCCAAACAAAACCAACCAATAAAAAAAAAAAACCAAACAAACAAACCAGTAAAAGTTTACATTAACAGTTAACAAATGAGTATATGAGATCAGCTCCTCATGTCCTAGGTCACAATTATTACCTCTGTAAAAGTTGGAAGCATTTGAAAATGCTTCATTTTCAGAATTATTTATTTTTCTGTTACTAATCTAAGTAACCTCCATATTGACCAGAAGTTCAGGATGTTAGGTTTGTTGGTTTTTCTTTCTTTCCCTTTAGAAAAGGACCTTGGACTGAGCTGCACTGTCTAAATTGATATTTTGAAAACAAATATCTTTTCATGCAAAATATGATATCTCAGCTATATCTGTAATTAAACATTTTTACATAAAGAAAGGCCTATATATGGGTAGGATATAATTTGTTAGTGAAGACTACATTAATTTTACCCCAGCACAGAAGTTTGTAAGTTTGACAAAGCTGTTATTAAACACTGCTTCCTATGTACAGCTCTTGGCAATATTTATTCTGCTACTTCGAAAGCCACAAATAAGTAAAGCACTTACGTCTAGTTTGAAGCCTACAAGTACTTCCAGGTCTAATAGTCCCTAGGATTTTACTCATCTACTTGCCTGTACACATGTGGTTCACCAACTCAGTGGTCTGACTGGTAAGCAATAATGAAAATAAGGAAAGGGAGCTGTCCTGGTTTCAGCTGGGACAGAGTTAATTTTCCTCTTAGTAGCTGGTGCAGTGCTGTGGTTTGGATTTGGTGAGAGAGCAATGCTGACAGCACACTGATGGTTTTGGGTGTTGCTGGGTGATGTTTATACTAAGTCAAGGACTTTTCAGTTTCTCAGGCCATGCCAGCGAGAGGGCTGGAGGGGCACGGGAATGGGGAGGGGACACAGCCAGGACAGGTGACCTGAATGAGCCAAAGGGGTATGCCATATCAAATGGTGTCATGCTGAGTATATAAGCTGGGGGAAAAAGAAGGAAGGGGGAAACATTCGAAGTGATGTCATTTGTCTTCCCCAGTAACCGCTACATGTGCTGGAGCCCGGCTTTCCTGGGGCTGGCTGAACACCTGCCGGCCAGTGGGAAGCGGTGAATGAATTCCTTGGTTTGCTTTGCTTGCGTGTGTGGCTTTTGCTTTACCTATTAAACTGTCTTTATTCCAACTCATGAATTTTCTCACTTTTACTCTTCTGATCATCTCGGCTACCCCACTGTGGGGAGAGTGAGTGAGCAGCTGCATGGTGCTTAGACGCCAGCCAGGGTTAAACCACAACAGAAGTAACTTCTGAGGGCTCACATATCTGAAATATCTCAGTGACAGAAGACCTTATTCCAGCTTCTCGCACAAGCTGCACACTGGCCAAGATTCAGGTATCGGCACGCCAGCCATATACCACACCCATATAGGCATTGTATGTGGGTCAGTGAATTGAGCCTCAGGTGGGTCATGGTTTACATGGCTTTCTGAATCTAAATGGATGTGAAAGACATCCTGGAGGCTGGGCTGGTGTGCTTCACACACACAAGAATTGCAAAACCGAAGTTAAGGCTGACAGAGAAGAGAGATCCACCAACCCTACTTGTAATGCAGATGTGAAAGTAGAGAAATCCTTCATTTAACTTGGAATTTCTGCCACAGTCTTAAGGCAAGTGACTCCAGAAAGACCCTGAAGAACTGGGGCAGGGGGAAAGTGAAGGAAATATCCCCTTGCTATTATATGTACAAGGCAAATTAGCAGAAAAGGTTGTCTGAAATCAATATGCCAAAGTGCACAAGCACATGTCTGTCTTTTGATGATCCACAATGGCAAACGAGATTACTGACCATCAGTGATATGCTGGTACACCTCCTATAGCTATAAAATAATTCCATTAGTATATTTGCTATAAAAATGAATTTCCACTTGCCAACACCTAGTGCCCAGGGCTCTCAGGGCACTTTACCAGATGAAAATTTGTTTAAACATTTGTTTTAAGCATTTAGATGGAGGAACATTTTGTTATGTATGTATAAAGTTCTGCAGAATCCAATTTTTTTACTGGAAATTAAAATTTTACTTCTTCCAAACACAGTGTTTCTTTACTTGGCTTATGGGCACACCAGATAGAGTAAATATAAGGAATTGCTATAACACTGAGAAAATGTTCTTCTCAATTTTGAAGAGTTTGGAACTGATGTTAAGATTTTCCTGCTTGACTTCCTTAAGTCAATGGTTTGTAAATACCGCTAATGCATACATTGCATAATCTTGCAAGAAATAGATGTTCATATCACCTCCATCGATGTATAACAGAGCACTCTCCAGACAGAATGAAAGTTTCTCCTTCCAAGGCATTTCAGAATTAGAACAAACTACTAAGCTTGACCTATAGAATTCTCTAACCTGGAACCTCCACTCAGGTTATCTATCATTCCCATGGTAATAACCTCTCCTTTTGAGTAGCTTGACACAGTTACTTTTTAATTTGAGGATAAGAAAAGGAACCACCACCCCACTGTCTCTTAGATAATCCATATTATATGCAAGGCATCTGCATAACCAGAAATAACAGCATTTTAGGATTATACTCCTAAAGATTTTTTTTTAAAAGCAGCAGAACTTAAGAATAGAATTGTGTGGAAAATGTTTTTAATTTCACAGAGATGTAATATTTCAAAAGCAAATCGTTTCATTTTCAGGATGACATGTTCACAAGTTGAAAGCACCAACCTTTTTCTACTGCAGCCTCATCAGTGCTACAGGAACTGGCATGGAGAAGCAGAGAAGACCTTGCACCAGCTGAATATCACCAGCCATTTCAACAACTTACATGAGAACTCAGTTCCCACACAGCTGGGAGTTGCTGGCACTCACACACACACAGAGGAACACCACCGCTCTTCATTCAACTGGTGAAGACCTTCCCATTCAGTTTCCATTTTGACAACAAATCTTATTTGAACAAACCAAAAAAAAAATGTTTCACTCAAAAATATTTGCCTACCTCTGTTGGGTGTTCACTTTGGTACAGCTGGGTTAACAAATATTAGTAGAAGAAATTCTACACATACAGAACAAAATGTGCAAGTTCTGGAGAAAAGCAGTAGAAGTATTTGTATATGTAACCACAGGACTTATTCAAAGAGCTACAAGGAATTAGTAGGAACATGACATACAGTCCTGGGTTTGTTGCAGGCATTTGTGGATCCATAAGCAGTGTTATCACAAGAACAGTTGTATATGTGGAGCTGGTGGCTGCCATAGGGTTTTCTGCCTCACAGATGAAAAGCTGTTGTCATTCTCCATTTACTTTCCATTGCAATTACCTGTGGTCAGATTATACCCAACTGCTTGTATGGTAACGTTGCCCTTTGATGTAAATATTTTTTCCCCTCCCTATTGTTTACCCCATCATATTTATAGAGGGCAACTACAGCCCTTTGCACAATCTGTTTTGTTACACTAGATAGGCAAGTCAAAGTCTTTAGATGTGAAGGGATAAAGAGACGTTTTATACATCACAATCCATTAAATGGCACCTAGTTACCTCTTTAGCCAACTAACCTGTTTAATAAAAGAAACAGCCTCAATTTTTAAGCAGTAAAGGAAGGGATACACAGTAAAGGTTTTGAGCTGCTTCTGTATGCACAATCTAGGAAGACAGGCAAGAATTTTATTCCTGAGAGTAACTATTTTTACTACCAGATTTTTCCAGCTCTGGTAACAGCTGCAAAGTGGAAAGGAGCAGTGCTCCCAGAAAGGTGATTTCCCCTGTCAATACCTCAGAGTTCCTTCCCACCACACAGTTAAAGATCCCCTACAACACTGGACGTGTGAGTGCTTCTTGCTAGCAGATAAGTTCGGCACCTGTCACCTCTTCCAAGTAGTCCTCTCCCTCTCACGCAACTCAGCAACCCGATGAGTCACAGGGAGAACGATCAGTAGCAGTAATGGTATATGCATGCAGATCTCAACAGCCATGCCACAGCCTGCGCATCTTCAAGTAACTCATTCATACCTCAAGGCCCAAGGAGATACTTGGCTGTTGTACCTCCTATTCACAGGAGCATTGCAAGCACAGCGGCAGACTGAAAGGGAAGGAAAACATGGGTAAAGACACAGACAATACACAGCTTAAAGAAAGTGAGATTAAAAAAACCTCATTTGCAGATATAGGAAAAAACCAGAACAAGTAGAAGTACCTATCACATTAATGAAAAAATATATTGTAGGGATCCCATGAATGGGCAAATTATATGTGTGCCAAAGTAGATAGGCCATGGATGTGACCTGGGGGAGGAGAACAGAAGGGAAGAGAGAGAAAGCCGATAAAAATAATGAAAATTCTATGGATTACGCTTTGCAGGAGATCACCATACAGATACCATCTGTTTTTTAAATTGTAAAAAGCAAAAAAAACCCCAACCCCAAATGCAAACTGTATCTCCATTTTCTTAGACATCACACTGTAACAGTATTAACTGTATAAAATTTATAATTTAAGTGGAGTTTGCCTCTCATTTTAACATTGTCCCTACTGCCTTCTACTCTGCTTAAAAGCTGAGTTAATCTCTGAAAGAGATGATCTAGGTATCAGTTCTTTTATATCACAATGCTTCTTCTCTAATCATATTCCTATGCCACATGTAACTAGGAGAGGAGAGGAGAAGGCTTTGCTTATTTCTTTCTCCAGTTGATTCTGGTCAGCAGGACATACACAAGATATTTTTTCCTGGCTAGATGGCTGCACAGCACTCCCACAGATAGACAGCCTATACTGTTCCAGCTGCATGTATACATAAAATACTCTATACAAAGTCCACAGGCAGGCAGAAAGACAGCCACCATTTATTAGCTGTAAGGTCTAAATATGTATATTTATTACAGACCGTTTATTAGTCTGTAAGGTCAAGTAGTTTTCTAACAACTCCAGTGAAAACTAACTCTTCCACAAAGAGAACACTTGTTGAAGACAAACCTGTCATAAGCCAAGTATGCATCAAAATTCTCCATGCGTAGTCTTGTCTCAGAGTCGTTCTTTGTTTTCATAAGCTTTTAACAACCTGAAATGCTTTGTTCTGACACCTATTTACCAGTTTACTGCTTTCTCCCTTTTTCCACCATAGCTGTGAACTTAGTTCAGCTGCATTACATTCGACAGCAACACCCCTCAATCTGCTGGGAACTGATCTCTCACGATTCTCACCATGTGCAGGCTCGGTAGGGGCTCCAGCTCATGACAGACAGGAGCTGGAGTCTCCCTCCCAGGAGTCACCAGAACATTTACAGACATTATTGCACTCCCTTACCAAGCACAGCTCCAAGTAACTTGTCAGCTGATTACCAAGTAGACATTAAATATTTGCTTACTCACTCTTCATCCAGTTTTTAATAACAGAACAGTGGTCAGGGCTATGCTATCAACTTCTCAACCGGTAAAACTTACTATGATGATTCACTAGCGAGTTACTATCAAGCTTTTGCCAGTATGTACACAATGCAAAGGCTTCCTTAAAGCAATGATGTACTTGTGAGGAAATATATTCATCTAACTTCTATGTCAAGCGTTCTAAAATTCACCTTCTCATGGCAGACCCTGCCCAAGTTTATCCACCAAAAAAGTGAATTTTCCTAATAATTATCTACTACATCTACCTGTTACAGATCACTGATAGTAACTTTTAATAGCTATTTACTTTTGCCAGTTGGTACTTTGCAGGCACCACCAGCGGCTGCCTACATATCAGCTCAGAGGTATGTATATATGCCTGTTGGTATATAGCAGGAGCTTCCAGCAAACACTACTGTGCACAGAAGGTCTGATTCATAAACTAGCAGCAATCTGCTCACAGTGACTGCTGTCAATGAATCCTGACCTCTGTGTTTCTGTTAGCTTGCCTAAGAGTGAACTTCCTTTGAGAAAGCTGCTGGATTCCGGGGTGTAACAGACACTCTGGTGCAGGGGCAAAAAAGAAAGTATGGGGGATTTTATGAATGTCAGTTCAGCCTCTTCCTCATGATAGTAAACTAGTCTAGCACTCGCACATGGCTTTGGCTGTTCAGTACAAGATTTCTGTGACTACAGCATGCAAAGCCAGATTCTTTTTCCTCAGTTCCAGGTTTGTTTTTTCTTTTTTTCCTAAGCAGCATTGTAAAGGGACTCATTGTGTATATATATAAAAAAAAACCTCTTTAAACTTTCATAACACGAACACGGCTAAGTACTAGCATTTTCTTGCCAATTTCCAGAGCAGGAGCTAGATAATATCAGGGTGGGACAGCTGTTATAATATCTTGAGTTCTCATCCAGAACTTTGGTCCTGACTGCCAGAGATTTCTGGGTCTCAGCACTGGCACATTTGTCTTGAGCTTTCACTTCTGGGAGGTCCGTCAAGTCATATCAAGAGGGTGTTATATCCACAGTGTACTTTCTCATAATTATTTTTTTTTTGAGGAGGACAAAGAGAAGCACAACGCATTCAAAACATATTATATTAGAATGGGTGAATAAAGTGAATGACCTTTTCTTTCTCCTTCATTTGCTACTGTGCTGCTTAAGCCAGTTTTTTTCTTCAGGCTTTCTCTTGTCTACATAAAGGTAACATTCACTCCCACATCAATAAGAGCTTCACATACCTTGAAGAATCATGCCCTTGCCAGAAGAGAGGTTTTTTTTCCCCTTCATCTCTTAGGCAGCATTATATTTTTCAACAGTTCAATAAAGTCACTTCTGTGAAACACAGTTTCTAGTCGTTATCACCTTTTTTGCATGATATTTAATATGTGATTTCAATGTGTCACAAAGATATCATGATTTTTTTTCATGCTTTAGAAAACGAAAAGCTGAAAACAACAAATGGAACACTCTGGATTTTATGAGGTTCCAACATGAGAAAGATACTTTTTGCAGGCAGTATGAACATACGGTGCCATAACAGTCACATGGCTGAACCTCCTGCTGAATTCTCACCCACCTTTTCCTTAAGTGGAAGAATACTATGTACTTTCACCAGTGACTAGAGGAAAGTTGTCAAAAAGTGTCAGAATATCAATACAGAGCACTTAAATAGTTCTTTAAGCCTATGGCAGACAACCAAGGAGCCTCCAGCCTGCCAATATACCTTCTGGAGAGCTAGCTGAGTGGCCAAACACCACTTCTGGAAAAACACCTTCTAACACTTGCATCTTTTGCCAAGAAAGGAAAGAATAACACAGAAACATACAATATACTGGAACATCACCAAAATGTTTCTTTGTTACCAAAATGCTCTTTATGCGAATATAGTAAATAATGAGAGGGATAAGATGCCTGTAAAGGAAAACTCAGGAATCAAATTAGTAATGATTTCCCCATTGTTAAACCCAGACTTGGATTCTCCAGGATACACAGATGATGTCCCTCTATGAGAAGATTTTGCTTATCAACTCAGAAATATTTTTTACATTAATTCAAGTTGTAAACATTTCAACAGCGTCTCAGAAGGCAATAGCTCTTAAAATGGTTTACTGTCTCTGCTGAATATGGATTAATAAGATGTATTTTGAGTTATCATGTGTGTTTTCCCCCTACAAGAAAATATTAGTCTCTTTTCACAGGGGTTTGATTCAATCTGTGTGAACTATAATGACAGATCCCGATAGCATGCACTGCCAGGACATTCAGATGCACTGATAAGAAATTTCTTTTTAATGCACCTTGAATTTTCTGAGAAATTAGATACTCCAGTTCTGAAATATGCATAGCTAACAATTCTCAGCTCCTCCTCCAAAAGACCAACCAGCCTTGGACTATACTGGCTACACCTGAAGCTCACAATGATGCCTTGGCTCTGAAGCAGTAGCAGGACTGTGATAGTTCAGTTCTTACAGGAAGACTAGATTTTATTCCTTTACTTTGTCATTTATAATTGGAAAACTATGATAGCTTTCAGTTAAAAAAATGAAGTACTTAGAACCATACATATACACATATATATGTATAAAATATATACATATAAATACACACACACCATATATACATATATATATATATATATATAAACTCACCAAATAAATCTACACATGTGGAAGCCATCTGTGACATCTGGTCTTTTATTACATTTATGTATATATAGGCACATCACTCCGTATGTATTTACTCCAATCTCCCCTAAGCAGATCATGATTCTCAGAGGTGCAAATTGCTGAGCTCCGTGTACCACTAAGATTTCACCAAGAAATTCAGTTTCCACAGTAATACTCTGTAACTCTGCATCTTTATGTCCAAGTACGGGCCTCAGTATCTAAGAGGCAACAGCAATCCAGTTTCAATGACCATAGTAAGGTGGTAAATTTAAAATCCATTGTACACACAGAGAGTTACAAGTTGAAGCCATATTAAAAGTCTAGTATAGTGAATTGTTGTTCCTCTACTGACACCAACAGGCACTAGACCAACCAGGGAGGGTATTTTTTAGCTCAAGCTCACACAGCAAGATTCTACTAAAAAAAGTCCAGAAATTCTTTTTGCATTTTACCCTTAAAAAAAAATATGCTTAAAATTTAGACTAAGATCCAGTTTTAAAGACTACCATCAGGACAGTAAGTAAATTTTAGTTAACAGTTTCTTGTACTGTTTCCAGACAATATCTGGTTGTTAGATGGTAACATGTTTGACAGTGATTTTTGTTAACAGCTTCTGATTGCAGTTCAACACCCACAAGAAACTCATATAGTTGGCATGAAAAGTAAACTTTTCCTGTGGATCGTTAATCTGATAATACTCCAGTTTATACCATTTGTTTAACCTCTTATTTTAGGATTAGCTGAAGATCTGAGAAGAATGTTCATATTCTCAGTTAAAGGCTTCAATCAAGATATGATCTTGAACATACCTACATGTACGTATATTCCCACTATATCAAATGAAGCCAGCAAATTAAATGATTGTGAAGTCAGCTCAATTCTGGCTTGATAAAATCTTACACGAAGCAATAATCTAAATCACAGGTTCCTAGGCTACAATGTATGCATTTCAATGGGATGCAAGCCACTTGCTAATAGTTTCTGGCTATTTAATCATATAGAACTAGGTTTTCAAAGTGCTTGTCTTCATTTAAAGAAACTACACTCTTATTACCTTTCAGAGGGACCTGCACAGGTTAGGTCGTTAGCATTTCCTCTGGAAAATTCCAACTTGGGAAAACCACATCCTTTTTGTAGAAATGTGACAGGTTTACAGACTCAAATTCAGAGCAAAATACCAAAGATACAGCAGTACTGAAGCTCAAAGCATCCAAACAGCTCAGCAGTTAAGGCCATCAAACAGATTCAGCTTCAAACATCCTCCTTTTACAGATTGTTTGAAGTTTGTTTAAACTTCAAAGTAAACAGTAAAGCTTCTTAATTACTTAGTTTTCAGTCAGTCTTTCTTACTATCTTAATATACAAAGTGAAATAGCTCCAACATGAGACTTTGCTTTAAAGCTGTAACAAAGACATGCAGTAGCTGAGATTGTTCTCTTTGAGCAGCACCATATAGAAATACTCATAGTAGGCCAGACAGAGCTACCTTTGATACCAGAAGGAGTAGAGGAAAAGTAAAAGTCTCTTTCTTACTTGCATAGACAAAAAAAACCCAACCAAACAAACAAACAACAAAAAAAGACCAATGTTCCCTAGTTGCCTCCCAAGATAAGAACCAGAAGACTAAGCACCTATGGATGTGTAGGAATACCAATGCACGCAGCCTGGGGAACAAACAGGAGAAACGGGAGCTCTGCTTCACTCCAGAAAGTTATGTTTTCTGGATGCTTATGAGAGTAACTGCAACATGGTGGGACAACTCACATGTCTGGAGGATCACAATGGGTGGCTATAAGCTGTTTCATAAAGACAGGCAAAGAAGAAAAGGAGAAGGAGTTGTGTAAGTACTCTTTCTGAAATCTGTGCAGGCTTTTCCTGCTTGCTCCTGAGCCCTGGATGTGGAGATAAAGAAAAAGCTTTGCTCATTGTCAGGGTGCCAGGTTGCAGAACAATTATGCCTTAAAACGTGGTGAGGAAACAACCAGCACTAAAGTGGCTCTCTGAGCTCACCTGCAAATCTGTTCTGTGCTCACCTGTCTGCAATGAGGGGCTGCCCAAAGCCTCCCACACTTAAGTACTGGGGCCCAAAGCCTCCCACACTTAAGTACTGGGGAAGAGGAGCCCTCCTCAGATGAGCCTGGAGGGAGCAAATGGCTCGGTGGGGTGTGAACTGGCTCAAAGGTGCTTTGCTGCATAGAGGTGTACTCCAGGGCAGAATTGGGTGGATAAGTGATTGTGTATAACTAGCACTTATGCGTGCAATAAAGGATCTCACTTGGGGTCTGTGCTTTCATATGCCACAAATGGCACCTGAACAGAGGCTTGAGGAAAGGAGAAAAAAAACAAAAAACCAAGCTGGCAGCATAGCCCAGCTGAACCAGAGATGATGGATACATGAAGGTGGATATGTGAGTGCTCTCATCACCGAGTGGCTGGAACCATGGGACAATCATTAATGTGGGAATAGAAAAATAAGGAACAGAAAAATCATAATGATGTTTTGGACTGAAACAGCTGCAATTGCTTCTACCCACAGATTCTGCATTTTTGGGCAAAACCAAAGGAGTTGTCACATTCTGGTGAGTTGTCTGGGATTATAGTCTTTGGAAACAAACATTTCCT
The DNA here is from genome assembly GCF_023634155.1 of Falco peregrinus. NCBI lineage: Eukaryota > Metazoa > Chordata > Aves > Falconiformes > Falconidae > Falco > Falco peregrinus. The sequence goes on from NC_073727.1 coordinate 73,671,145, forward strand.
TAGTAATCATGTTTATCTTCTTGCAACAGTAGGATATCATGTCCAGTAGAGGCTGCATAGATTTCAGTTACGTATTTGCAGCAAGGAGCAAGAGGAAAAACCTGAATCTTTTCTGGGCTGTTTTGCAACTGTGACTAGATCTGTAGATTTAAATGGCACTATGCATTTTTTTTTTTTTACAAAGCCCTGAAAAGAGACTTGAGCTGTAGCACTTGAGAAAGAGTATATTACAGTGCAGAAAGGAGGCTGTGCAAAAGGGAGCCATGGAATTATTCAGTGCATTCCCTGTCTGATACCAGGTAACCAGCTGTGTGAGAGCAACTCCTGTATGAAGCTGTAAAAGAACTCAGATGCTCAGTTAAAGATTTTTGGAATCGGATGGGCATTTACCATGAACTTGTACGCTGCCATTGCAGAAGGATATGTAATGACCCTATATGATTGTGAAGTGCTGTGTTGTATGATGCTTACCTCTAGGCAATATACAGTTTGATAACGGAGTACTAGGACCAAGTTACTGCGCAGACAATGTATAATTTAATGAACATGAAAAATACAGACCGAGGGCCTCAGTGGATTCCTGCTCAGCTGGTTCAACCAGCTGATCACAGACCTCCTACTTGTCTGATGAGCCAGATAAGCCAGAATAATGTGGATCTTTCTGTTGCTTCTTTCCTTGCACTTAGCCAGAATAATGTGGATATTCCTGCTGTTTCTTTCCTTACACCTCATGTTGCCACTGCACAATCTTTAACCACAGTGAATAAGTTAGGATGTGATATGAAAAATATTGATGAGTGGGTTTGTTATATTGCTAGGGTTTTGGGCTGTTCATTGTGTTTGATGAACCTGATATGAGCCATGATACAGAGGGCTGTCCATCAAGCTATGATGGTTCAGGTTTGCACAACCTTCGCCTTATTCTACTTAACAAACTAAAAAGGGTGAATTGTAAGGGCTCTTTCTGAAATCTGTGCAGGCTTTTCCTGCTCACTCCCAAGCCCTGGATGTGGAGATAAAGAAAAAGCTTTGTTCATTGTCAGGGTGCCAGGTTGCAGACTATGCCTTAGAATGTGGTGAGGAAAAAACTAGCACTAAAGTGGCTCTCTGAGCTCACCTGCAAATCTGTTCTGTGCTCACCTGTCTGCAATGAGGGGCTGCCCAAAGCCTCCCACAGCTTAAATCCTGATGTGGGAAGAAAAGACCTCCTCAGATGAGCCTGGAGGGAGTAACCAGCTTGGTGGGGTGTGAACTGGCTCCAAAGGTGCTTTGCTGTGCAGAGGCATATTCCAGGGCAGAATTGGGTGGATAAGTGATTGTGTATAACCCGCACTTACGTATACAATAAAGGGTCTCACCTGGGGTCCGTGCCTTCATATGCCACAGAGTTGCACTCTATGTTAAGGAGAACCCTGAATACATAGAAGTCAAGTATGGTGATTGTGGAAGCCCTATCAAATGCCTCTGGGTCAACATCACAGGGGTGATCTCCAAGGGGAATCATACAGTGGACATCTCCTACCAACCTCCAAACCAAGTCAATAAGGCCAACAAAGAAGTATTTGGGTCACTTAAGCTTTGTGTTGTGTCAACAGAACCTGGTTCTTATAGGTGACTTCAGCTACCCAGACATTTGTTGAAAGTACAATACAGCAGCTCACATGTCATCCATCAAGTTTCTGGAATGCGTAGAGGACTGCTTCCACATACAAATGTTAAATGAGCCAACCAGGAATGAGGGATTGCTGGAACTGCTGCTCACAAAGCAAGAAAATCTGCTTTGTAGTATCTCAGCTAGCGTTAGCCTTGGCTGCAGTGATCACAATATCGTGGAGATTGGGATCCTGCTGAGCACACTGAAGGTTAGTACTAGGACAAAGGTTATAGAACTTAGAAAAGCAAACTCCAGCTTGCTCAGAGCTCAGTTGGGAGGGATTCGGTGGGAAGCTTCCATGGAGCATAAAGGAGCCAGCAAGTGCTGTGAGTTTTTTTCTAGAATACCATCTGGGAAGCACAAAGCCAGTTCTTCCCCTTTAAAGGGAAGGGAAGCAGGTAGAGCAAGAGATCCCACTGGCTTAACTGCAAGTTTCTGAGCCTACTCAATACCAAAAGAAAAGAGTACCAGAGATGGAAAAGCAGATGAATACCCATTGAGAACTACAAGGGCATTGCCAGGGCATGCTGAGATCCAGTGAAAAAAGCAAAAGCTCAGCTCAAATGGAAATTGGCCAGAGATGTAAAAAAACTACAATAAAGGGTTCTTTGGGTGTGTAAATAACAAGCAAAACCAGAAGGAACGTACTGGTCCTCTGTTAGTGACTAATTCACCACTCCTGTCTAACAATACTGAAAAGGCAGAGGGTTCTCAACACTTTCTTCACCTCTGTCTTTACCACTACTGTTGAGCCCCAGGCCTTGGGAACAAAAATCCAGGTTGATGCAAACAAAGACCTGTCAGTGAAGGAGGAGTTAGTATGTGATCTGTTACAGGAGCTTGGCCCCTACAGATCAACGGGCCCTGACAATATCCTCAAAATGTGTTAAGAGAGCTGGTGACATCATTGCAAGGCTGCTCCCCATAGTCTTCGAAAAGCCATGGTGATCAGGAAACACCTCAGAAGAATGGAATAAGGCTAATGGCACCCCCATTTACCAGAAGAGCTGAAAGGAGGGTCCAGAAAATTGTAGGCTGATCAATCTTACTTCAGTTTCTGGGAAAGTTATGGAATGAATCTTCCTGGGAGCTATCACAAGTCAAATGAAGCACATGATTGGGAAAAGCCACTATGGATTTACCATAGGTGAATTGTGCTTGATAAACACAACTGCCTTCTAGGACAAATTAACCTGCTCCGTTGATGTGGGGCGAGCAGCGGACATTGTCTACCTGGATTTCTCCAAGGCTTTCAATATGGTTTCCCACAGCCTCCTCCTAGAGAAACTGATGTGCTACAGCCTGGACAAGTGCTCTGGCGATGGGTGGGGAACTGGCTGGCCGTGCCCAGAGCGGGGTGGTGAACAGCTCCTTTTCAAACTGGCAGCTTGTCACAACTCGGGTCCCCAGGGATCGGTAGTGGGCCTAACACCGTTAAATATCTGCATAAGTTATTGGGTGGTGGGATCAAGTGCACCCAAATGAAGTTTGCCAATGATACCTAACTGAGTGGGCAAGTGAGAGCCACCCTGCAGGAAGACCTGCACAGGCTGGAGGAGTGAGCTAACAAGAACCTTAAGAAGTTCAACAAAGACAGATCTAAGGTCTTGCACCTGGGAAAACATAATCCAGGAGTGCAGTGCAGGCTGGGGTCTACCTGACTGGGGAGCAGCTCTGTGGAAAGGGACCTGGGGGTCCTGGGGGACAACAAGCTCCATACGAGTGAACAGTGTGCTGCCAGGGCAAAGAGAGCAACAGGATGCTGGGTTGTGTCAACAAGGGCATCACCAGCAGAGATAAAGAAGTCAGTATCCCACCCTACTCAGCACTTGCCAGGCCACACCTGGAATACCATGTTCAGTTTTGGTCCCTGCCATACAGAAAAGATGTGGACAGGCTGGAGAGGGTCCAGAGAAGGGCCACAGAGATGATCCAAGGACTGGGAAGCCTGCCGCATGAGGAAAGGCTGAAAGAACTGGGTTTGTTCAGCCTTGAGAAAAAAAGGCTTACAGGAGACCTTACCACCATGTTCAGTATTTAAAGTGTGGCTGCAAAGAAGATGGAAACTCCCTTTTTACAAGGAGTCACATGGAAGAGATGAGGGATAATGGGTACAAGTTACTCCTGGGGAGACTCTGATTGGACACAAGAATAAATTTTTTCTCAATGGAAATACACATTTCCAATTAAGGGAACAATAAAATTAATATGAAAATAAGGTGGATGAGAGGTATTAAATGAAAATATTGGCATAGGCAACTGGCTTTTGGATTAACAACACTGTTTTCTGTAGTAACCTTGACAAAAAAAGCAGGAGCATGCTAATGAAGACTGGCTCAAAAAACCACAGAATGAGAGCAGAAGAATTTGTTTGAAGCTCATACAATAAAGAACTAATAAGCACAGCTACTTAAAGTTGAGGTCCTCTCCACTCTGATTTGCCCTATCCTACAGGAGCTCATCAGCTACATGATTGGAAAAAGCCACTATGGAGTTACCACGGGTAAAAAATAGAAGAAGGAATATATCTGGATAATACTAATTCATCAGAGAAGACCTACATGACTAGTGCATAACTTACCCAAGAATTAAGAAGACGAGAAGCTGAACAGAGCTACATGCTTTGAATAAGTATCAGCACTACCAAGGTATGACTGAGGTTCCTTACCTAGAATTATGGACATATTTCTAGAATCCCCCTCAAAAAAGTGAAGCAGAGAACTATAAGGATAAACAGGGAGTGGAGAGCCTTTCAAAGAGGTGGAAAACAACAGGTTTGCTTGTCTAACCTTGCAGATGAAAGGCTGCCAGGGAACACTGGTTTTCTAAAAAACGCCAAAAGAAAAGGAGTACACAAGCCAAAGACAATGTTAGCATAAGAACAAAAGTATATAAAATGGCTATTAATAGATGCAAAGTGGAAATTACATATAGATCCTCAGAGTTATTCAGAAATGACCCTTTAGTAGGACTAATGGGGTGACAAAACCACCACTACTTTTAAAATTGAAGCTTGTGTGGATTTGATCAAATGAAATCATAACCTAAGCTACCAATCAGACTGGCTGATAAAGCAAGACTTTTTTCCTGTCAAATGCACTACATCAAAATTTTTCTTCCTTTTGATAAAACTGAAATGTTTGGCTGTAGGAGAAAATGTTTTGCCTAAATGAATGCAAAAAAAAAAAAAAAAAAGAGTGGAATATTAGAAGTGTCCAACTTTTCCACCATGCTTCTGGTATGAAAGAATATATGTGTCTTATTTTAAATTATAAAGTAAACAAATACTGGGTTTTTCTACAAGTAAGGAATTTTTGTTTGTATTTGCTGCAGCTCTTTTTTTGTTTCTTTTTGCTTCCTGTGAGGCTTGCAGTCACACCATCATGTATCTTACTGAGAAAGAGGTCTTAAATGTGGATTTAAATTGGCATGCAGTGTGGACAGCTCGGAAAGGTTCTGCAAACATGCTGGGATCCTGATTCCTTCCTGATCTAGCGCCATATTTCACTTCCAGCTCTCAAAAAATGAGTGTGAGACTGAATGCAACAAAATAAGAGGTTTCTAGATTCTTTCTTCCACAGATTCTATCAATGCTTGTTCACATGAGCGAAGTCCTACAGTGTGTAGTGAGGAGCACTCCTCTGGGGAGAAAACTTCATGCCTAGCTTCATTTCTCAGGTCCATGTCAGTTATCTTTCAAGAATTGTCTTGGAGGTTTTTAGACTAGGTTTTATGAGATGCTAATGATTGCAGTCCGCTATAACCAAGACTGGGGTTTGGCTGAACTACTCAGTGCAAGCACCCTTCCGCAGGCCTCCGTGCTGGGTGGGCAGCAGCCACTGCGCCCAGTGCAGCTGGCTGCTCCAGCACACCCTGCCCCGCAGGCGGCGGGAGCCCAGTGGGAAAGTGCTGCTCCCAGGGATGGTGCTTTCTCCAGAAGAAATGGAAGGACATTGGGGGGAAAAAAGCACAGATGTAAGGTGGAACTATCCCTCCAGATATTACAGGCATCACTCTTTTCTGCAACGCAAGACACAGGCGACTCTTGAGATCACTCATTAAACTACCACTAGTTCTTTACAAAATTTTATTATACCTTGAATGTCAAGCATATTACCCATCTCTGATAGTAGGACAACAGAAAACCAACACATTAGAAAAAGCCACTTATAAAGCATTGGTTAAGTTCAATACAAGACTCTGCCTTAATTTAAGAAACAGGTTTTAAGTTCTTATGGGAACTGTGCCTTTCTTCCTTATGCAAAAACAAGCAATACACCTCATTAGCAAAGCATACAATGAGAATTACACATAGCTTGCTTAAAATGAAAAAAGAAACAGCATAACAAACATTGCAGCTAGTCAGCCAGCAGTTAGACCTTTCTCCTTGTAAACCTGCTTCTTCAGTTTGACAACTGCAGTCCTTGGGGAGAAACAGCAAAGGGTATATAACTTAATTACACAGAACTGTTACAATGGGGTTGTGTAAACATTTTTTAATTTTTATTTTTGTCAGATCATAGCTGCAAGCCAGCTATACCAGTTTTTTCTTATTTTTTAAATGCTATTTTCATATAAGCTGAATTGCCCACATGGAACCTTTTGACCTTCTGTAGCTGACAGTACAACCTGCAATAAAACCTTGGCTCTTCTTGAACCAGTAGTTCTACCCTTGCATTTCACGTTGGTTTTAAGCAAAGAATCACAAGGCAAAAAAGGTCATATTATTTCCAGATTTTTCTCTTAATTTTATAGAAATCTGATATATGCTTTTGCTCACAGAACACTTGGAGCTATGACATATGAAATGTACACAAGCCAATGAGATTCACACACACGTGAAGTCAAAGCCAGCCACATTCTTTCAAAATCAAATATGGTATGTGTTGACTGCATGTGAAAAATTTCACAGTAATTTATACCTGACCAATACCATTTAAGGCCTAATCCTGCTTCCAGTGGCATCTCCAGCAATTTTGCAGAAGAATTCAGTGGTAACAGGAGTATGATAGGACACTTAAATACTGAATATTGTATATTACAGTTAATCTTATTCCTATTAAAACTGATGATCTCTAAAATCAATGCAAGTTATAAAAAAATTATTGGAGTTTCTTTTCTAAAGGAATGTGTAACCTTTGGGATCGTTATTCATAATATCAGAGGTACTTTTGTTCCTGCTTATGGGATTATTGCTGGTCACCTTCCTGAGACTTGAAAGACCACAAAAGACAAGCACCATACCTATTCCTCTAAAGTACTGTATCACAAATTAGTAATTTGGTCCCTTTCTAAATGGATCTCTCCCCACAATTACACTAAAACATAATGATGGGTCACAAATTCCAGGGGGTCCAACCGGTCCTGGCATTCCTGGACTGCCACGATCTCCATCTTTACCAGGCTGCCCACGCTCTCCAGGACGTCCTTCCTTACTCATACCAGGTGGACCTTCAGGACCTTAATGGTACACAAGCAATAAACAAATACATTACAGAGTGTTCTTACTGAAATGAAAACAAGAGCAAGTAAGGACACACAAACTCCCTGCTCTTTGGTGAAGTATGCAGATAAAACTTCATTTTCTGAAAAAGACACTTCTTGTCTCATACTGCGTGCATATTTATATAAACCACATGGTACCTTATTAAGATTAAAAGGAAATATAAAAAATCTACTTTAGTATATTGTTTTACTTTATCATATAAACACGAACCACCATGGCATGAATCAGAGTCCTCCTCTTTCTATTCACTTCTCTTGCTTTGGATCAAGCCCTAATAGCTCTTCCAAAAGCTCAGCTTTGCGTTTTGCATGAATACGCTGCTGTTCAGAAAAATATTTTCCTTCACTAAGCAATGCTTACAAGTCACATGATTATATTAGGGCTCAGTTTTCAGTTAATGGTTGACTTGAAGATCTATCTATCAAGAAACAGCAGTCTCAGGTACCAATCTCTACAAGACCTGTCTTATAAAACAATGTATTATATGACATTTTACAAGGCATGCAAGAGACAGGCATTAGCCAGAAGACATACATGGTAATTAAGATGTGTAAAAACTATCTACATTTTTCCAAATTATATCAATATTTTTCCTAAACCACAGTTTTTTAGAAATTATTAGAATGTACTGAATCTGCATAGCTGAACCATCCCTCACCTGGAGGTCCTGGGGGGCCTTGGATGCCAGGAACCCCAATTCCTTGATTGCCTTTTGCACCATTTTTTCCTGGAAGTCCTGTGAATTAGCAAACATAAGTATATCTTTGCACACTAAGAAAAGAATATTTTCATCCAATGAATTAGGAATTCTACATCTGATAATATTTATTGAATAAAAAAATTTAATGCTTCAAAAGCAAATAATGGCATGTAAAAGAAGCATTTCCTTGTAACCTGCACAGAGTAGCAGGATTCTAAATTATCCCCATTTTTACTGAATTAAGAGCTGATGTAGCACCTGTTAAGCAGACAGCTACTATGATTTGTGGGAATAGATGATGGACAATTAAGAAATTTACTGTCATTACCTTTCCATTGGCAAAATTTTTAAGTTGTATGAAGGAAGTGTAAGTATTCACCACAGTTCCCATGTAATACAGAATAATAGACAATCTTCCGCAACATACGGCAGAACTACATCTCTACCAAAGAAATACTGAGAGGGGCAAGGTATGTGCTCTCTTACACTAGTAAAACCCAATAAATTCAGTTTCTTCATAGAAACAAGTATCTATTTTTCCAGCTCTTACAGAATAGCTGGAAAGGTTAATGTCCTCTCCAGAGTAAAACTGCACGTTCTTCTATTGGAGATGAAATTATAAAAGCACTATAGACAAATCATCATTACATCCAGAACAGATTTGATGTGCTAGGTCACAGTCAGTAAGTCACAAAGAAAATAAATATTTACCAATCGTTTGCCTACCTACCTACCCCTGGCAAGTTACCTATATTTCATACAGCTTTCCTGATTATTTTGATGCTATAGTTAACGGGCACTGCTGGAAGTAATTACCAAATTGTGGACTTCACCCAGTCTCTTGGTCTAGTTCCAGACCATATATACATACTTAGGTGTGCAAATACATCACAGAAATCAGTTGGAATGCTTAGGTGGATGAGTTACCTGAAAGCATAAATCTTAGCTTGCCTAGAATGAAACCAGAATGTTTAAGAAAAGCATAAAAAAAAGAAGAAGCAAAAATCCTTACGAGATAAAAACAAAAGGAGAAAACCCTAGGAAATCAGAGGGAGTATAGAGGTTATCACATTCCAAAAATAAGCCTAGAGGGTGGTAGATTGTAAATAGCCAGTGAATAAATACTGTTCTTCAAAACAGCAGAAACAAAGTTTGGAAGAAAAGAAACCACAAAACATATAAATACATTGAAATCCAGGCCTAAGCATATTTGATCTAAAAAAAAAATAATAATAAAATGCAGTTAAAAACATTTACATGAGACTAAGAACTCTCTAAAAAGATCAAACTGAAGTTTGACTACAGTAGAACTGAACACTAGCTGTCTTGCCGTGCTCCTGTATTTTCTCTTCTTCTGACATGGATTCCTCATAAGCAGGGAAATATTCATGTTGCACCGTGTCCCCAATTACACTCTGAGATACAAACCCAGCTATTCCCTTACTCCACCTGCACTGATCCCATTCAAAACTGGAAGCAGAAAACGAAGCCATAAAAGCCATTAGCATTGTGACAAACGCACGCAGTACCTCTTGTCCCACGAGCCCCAGGGCGACCGGGGATGCCTGTCAGCCCCGGAATGCCATCATTTCCTGGTAAACCAGGAAACCCTCTTGGGCCTTCAGGGCCTCTTGGACCTGGTGGTCCTGGAAGTCCTGGGGAAGCGCTTTGGGATTGACAGTGGTTACAGTTTTGTAGCCTTCCACTCTGGAGGATGGCAGGCAACTGGGCTGGGAGAATTCAAACAAAAAATTGTTTAGAGTGTTATAACAATAAAATAGAAAAATATTGCCCCCTAGCCACTAATACAAAAACTAACAAAAAAATATTCTTTAGAGAATATTATAACCTTTAGGAAAGAAGTTGGTAAAGTATGGAACCTTTTTGATGAAAGAAATAAATAAACATGGAAATACATTTCCACACCTGTAGGTGATAAATCAGCAACATCAATCTCGCTTTCAAGAAAGCATCTTTATAACTATCAAGAAACTTCTTTAGCACTTTAAACAAGGAAAGAACAGTCTAAAGAGGCTTTCAAACTTACTTCTCAGTACATCTGAACACACCTGTCGAATAAATTCTTCTGAAAATTCTCGAGCCTGAATTGAACAGAGAACAATTAAAAGAACAGAGAACATGCATTTGTTTGGGGTTTTTAAAGTACCCAAAATGACAAGTTTGAGGTCCTATACATACAGGTTTTCCATCTGATCCAGGTGGTCCTGGGGGTCCTCTATCTCCTGGCTGACCTCTGAGACCAGGAGGTCCAACCAAACCCTGGATACCGGATTCTCCTTTTTGCCCACTGATGCCTCGAATGCCCGGATCTCCTTTCTCACCTTTCTGGAATGAAAACCAATGAAAAACCAATTGTTTCTTCACAGCCAGTTTGGAAGCTGGGTAGCACCAAGTAAACATGTTCTGAGAAAATCTTCACTGATGATTTTCATAAAATGAATAGAAGTTGTCACTGAAAATTAACTTGATACTAATGAGGCCTATTTTACTAAAATATCCTGGAATTTTCAGGATTTCTTCTTTAGTAACTGTTTCCAGATACGATTATTTACCAAATATAATTAGAAATAAATTAGCTTTTTTTTTCTCTTTTAAAATTTAAGGACCCATTTTACTTATAATTAATAAAAAACAAAATAACCTTCCTTATTAAAATATGGAAGGAAAGGCTTTATTCACTTTTTTCAGGAGAATTTAATGATCTGTTACAGTACATTAAAACCCTTAGAAGGCTGGAAAAATTAGAAGTGAAATCCTGTCATCACTGAGGTTGGTGGCAAGCGTCTTATAATAATCAAGGCTTTTACCCTGTGTCTGTAGTGTAGAACGCAAAGGAAAAAAATAGTTTGATTTCAGTTAAGATTTTTTTTTGGGGGGGTGGGGGTGGGGGTGTCGTATGATTGATAAGAAGTGTATTCCATTTGTTTTACTGGAAATGGTTAAAACAATACTGGAAAATACTTTGACATATCTTCATCAAAGCAACGGTTCTTCTATGTATGGAATTATCTACTCCATTAGTTCATGTGGAACTTTCCTATGCTGGAGCCAACAAAACATCACTACAATGCAATTTGGTGCATGCCCAGGATTGAAGTATACTGTTTGCACCCTGATGAGCCTTTCCTTCCATTTTTGCACAGCTTCTGGATAATTTCACCAGTTGCTTCAAAATTTTCTTTTACTCTTTCCAACCGTTTTAGATGGAATTATGAAAACAAGGCAGCAGAATTACTATATATGACAAAACTTACTGGAGAAAATAATGCAAGTTTAGGAAGCACTCAGGCATACAGTCTTCATAGACTTACACTGAATTTTAAAGTATGGTTATTTATATTACTTTTTATCATTTTATATACTACTTACCAAAATTCTTTACAGCAAAAAAATTCAAAGCTGTCTGGCTTGGTCTGAAGCAGTAACACTGCCCAGAGCTCTCCACATGAATTATTAGAGTAGCAACCTTCAAATTCAGTATTGGATTACTCAGTTTGATGCAGGGGTTACTTGGTTGTATGCAGAGAGCCAGACACTAAAATGAGGCAGGTAGTTTTTCCTCTTAAAAAAGCCAGAGGAATTAGACAAAATGTGACAGATGTCTGTCAGGTGCCTAAGAGTACTGCTGGAAAGATGGTCCACCAGTAAGATGTCATGCGTGAACTGAACAGCAGTCCATACCCTCTTCCCACTTGAAAAGTTATACACCAATTCAGAACTGACTTTTTCCAAGGTTGTAATTGTATTTTATTTTCCAGATACTGTCAACTTGAACGTTGTAGACACTGAGAACTGATACTTAGTTACACCAGGTAGGCTTGTACTTGTTAATTTCTATTACATAATTACAAAAGTGGGGTTTTTTTTCATTAAATAGGGTCAGCAAAGCTCAGAGATAAATATACGGAGCGTGTGTAGCTGCCTGTGGCTATACTAGCAGCTCTGTGTGCTGGGATCTGAGAATCATGCTGTTTGTTCTCATAGCTAGAAGTTATTTGTTTCAGTTTTAATTACTTTTGCAGCTATGGGCTGTGTTTACTTGTGAGTTGATTTATTTGGACTAGATGTTAAAGGGGCTAGAAAGCATTAAGAACCAGTGAAATATTGGGAAAATGGCATCTACTGTAGGAAAACATCACAGGCAAGAAGCCAGTATGAAAACACCAGGACAAAACTATGGAAGCATCAGCACAACTGCCTGCAGAACATGCCAAAAAGCAAATGAAACTGCTGATGGAACATTTTCTGCTGTATATCTTGGTTTTGTAATGCTTAGCCACATCCCATGTGTGGCCTTGTTTGTAGACACTTGCTGTTGGAAAAGAAAATAATAAAAAATAAAAAAAAAAAAGGAAAAGAGCTTAATAAGTGCTGAGAATTACAGACTGAAAGGATTTTTTCTTGAGGACATAGTCTAACAAAAGACAGCATATTTTATAAAAATAGAAAATAAACTAATTTTATAGGTCTGATAAGTGAACACAATAACATCACTATATCTTAGCATATAACAAAAATATTATTAAAAGGATTTTCCAGAAGAAATATATGATGACCATGATGTACAATATTTAAAAAGGCTAGTTCAATAGTGTACAAGGAAGCTTTTGCCAATTTTGGCAATGATTTAGGAAAACACCTATAAGCCAAACTGTAGATTTAAGTATTTCATAGAACCACAGCAGCATATAGGGTGATTTATATGCATAAATATGTAAAGTTATTTAATTATCAGAATTGAGCTTCCAACTAATATGTCCAGTTACTGATATGCAACAATGCTTTCATGAAAAAGGGCTGAACAAAGAAATCTCTAGATAAAGTTGAAATATGTTAATGGGATGGTGTATACCCTGATTTAACAAAATATTGGGATAAAAAAAATAGCTGACAAAGTTAATCTTTTAAATACCAATTTTTAAACTACATGCAATACAAAAATTAAAAGGTTTGGTCATAAAGGTATCTACGTTTGCCAAACACAAAGGTTTGGTCATAAAGGTATCTACGTTTGCCAAACACAAGGGGAAAAAAAAAAAAAAAAAGACGGGACTTCTAAAAATATCAGAGAGTAACAAATGTGCAGCTTCTGACAGACCATGAGCAGTCCAAGCAGGCTTCCCTTTATGCCCAAGTTTCAGGCTGAGTTGAATTATTTCTGTATAAACTTAGTAGTAGAAAGAATGCTGCCTTGCATTTTCTGAGTCAGTCTCAAAGACAGAATTGTCTAACATTTTTTTTTTTATAAAGGCTTCACTACATTCCTTTTCATTAGCTTTGAACTAAAGGCACACAAAGAAATCTTACTGGTGAATGTTAAAACACACAACAGTTCAGCTGTGGAAGTCCTTCCTACAAACTTTTATGGAAGCTGAAAGTACAGTGTATCAGCACAGTTCAAAAGGAATTAGGCAAATTCAAGATTGACATTAAATGTGAGGGTCTTATCTCCAGCTTAAATGCCCCTTATTTCTTGACTGCGAAAAAAAGCAAAGGATTACAAGATCAAGGATCTTTTTTGTATATCCTGTTACATTTGTATCCTACCCTGCTATTACTGGCTGCTGCTGAACAACACAAAATTTTCTTATCAAGTATTCTGTATCTTTCCATTAATATATTTTTACTTTTCAATGAACTTAGAACCTCTAGATTTCTTTTATTTGCTCTCCAACCAGTTCCTTCCTTTGTTGTTTTTTTTTTCTTTACTTTGGTTTGTTGTTTTTTTAAATTCTCTTAAAGTATATACTTGGCTTTAATCTTTTTTTTTTAATGTTTCATTTCATAAAATATATATTTTCCTATGTCCCTAACTAAAACCTATACTTCTTTCTCTTTTCTGATGTTTCTTAAGTAACTTCTTTTCTGTTTCTTATAGAGATATGCGTAGAGAAATAAGACTATAAATACACATTTTACAGATCACATAATTTGCAGAAGCAGATGGAATAATTTTGTAATACTATACTTGCCATTACAAATTACTTACCTCTCCTTGTTCTCCACTCAATCCTTCTACTCCCTTCAGAAATTAATATGAAAAAAAAATTTAAAAAAGCAAGTTGAGCCAAATTACTTGGAATCAAAAGTTAATATTTTCGACCTTTGTTTCCAATAATTAATTACAAATGTAAACATTTAAATATTCTCTGATTGCTAATTGTACAAAAAAACAAACGGCATATAAGGATGAAAATTGTGTATCACGGAGAATTAACACTTTAATAATACTTTTAATATCATATACTGAAAGGGTAAATTGGGAATATATAATGAATATTAGAAACCTTAAATTTATTATAGACATATACACAAAACTGTATTCACTCTACAAAAGACAAAAGACATAAAATTTTATGTTCTAGCAAAAGGAAACTCCTGATTCTACCTGTTTAATACTGTCTTACTAGACAGAAATCAAGTTCAGAACCTTTGAAATACAAATTCAGTTTGTAAGCCAGACCTTGCATGTTGGCAAATGGTTTCAGTTTCATTTCTGCCAAATGGTTCAGTGGTTTTATATTGATTAAGTTCCATGGCAAGATGGCAGTTCAGTGCTGCCTTTTTCGCTTTTTTGATGGACTTTTATGGGGTAGGAAATCTGTATTGTATCTTGAGAAGTCCTGGAGGCTTTAGAAACCTTGGAATGATTTAGTGCTGTCTACCATAAGTATCTGAATGACTGTTTTTTTGGTTGCTGACCAAACTAGATAAGCATAGCAAACAATTTTAGACCAAGCCTGTATTATTTCTTCAGCTTTCTCAAAAAAAAAAAAAAAAAAAAGCAACTGCAATTCAGTTGCATCATCCTATCTGAAAAAGAAGTATCTTCTTTCACTATCACTTTATTTTATCGTATGATTAAAATAATAAATATATGAAAATTTGTCCATTATTTGAAAAACAAACAAACAGAAAACATCAAAAAAACCAAAACAAAACCAAATCAGAAAGTTTAATTCGTAAAATGTTAGAGTAAGGCATAACATTTGGTTAAAACCGATGACTGGCCTTCTAGTTTAAATTATTTCTTTTCAAAAATATCTGCTCAGCTCTACTACCAGACTCCTGCATGTCCCTGAGAGTGATAAAACTAGGCTAACATACAACCTAGATCTCCCGCCCATGCTCCTCTGGAATCAGCTCCTTCTGGCTAGACAGGCAGCTGTATTGGTGTCGTAATTCTGAAAAAAGCAACTGTGAGCTCCTTCCAAGTCTACTTTTAGATATGTACCTCTAACAAATACTTCTCTGTTCAGACACAACATAGATTATGACTTAACAAGTATTTATAAATACTAACAGTTATTTTCTGTGGTATAACAAGATAGCCAACTATGACACAATCAGAATACATTGGCCCAGAGTTAAAGAGAAACAACTGGATCTCACTGATTTGCAGCTGAAACAGGAAACATCTGTAATTTATGAGCACAGAATACGTCAATAAAGACCCCCAGTACAGTTTAGGAGGTAATGAACTACACGAAAGTGAAGCATGGCACATGCACAATCTTAACATTTCAAGTATCACTCTTATAACCTTTACAAAAAAGCCACTTTGTGCTGTTATCTGCATTTTATATTATGTATAATTGTTTCATGAAAATTTTCCATAATTAAGGATTTAATAAAACAATCCACAAAAATGTACTTCTGTACCATTTCTCAATATATAGTATCCCAGAACCACAGAAACATGTAGGTTGGAAGGGACCTCCACGGGTTAAACTTCCTTTTCAGAACAGATCCAGCTAGAGCAGGCTGCTCGGTGCCCTGTCATAATCTCTGTGAGCAGCCTGCTCCAGTGTTTGATCACCCTCAGCGCAAAATGCTTTTCCCATATATCAGGTTGGGATTTTCTGCATTCAAATTTGTGTCCATTTCCTCTCATCCTTCCACTGTGCACAGCTGAGAAAAGTGTGGTTCCATCTTCTCTATATGTGTTGTATTTCTTATTTTAAAAATACTAAGGTTCTTTAAGAGGTACTTTATATAACTATATAATCATGTTATACATAAATATATTTCACCTGATGCAAATAACTATCCATGTTGATGGAAGTAATCTTAAGAAACAGATATGAATCATGGCTCTCTTGAACTAGGATCACTTTATAAAAGTACCTGTAAGCCTGGATTTCCTTGTCTTCCTTTTTCTCCTTTCAGTCCCTTCAAAAAAGAAGCACATTTTCTTAAAATATACTTTTATCTGGGAGATGTAATTAAGCTACTGAAAATAACACAAAGAGATAAACCCTAAAATCTCATCCCAAACCAGGCCAAATCAATCTGAAAAGTTATTCTACGAGAGTTCAGAGCAGAAACTGCGCAGAAGGATATAATTCCTACTCTGAACACAGGGGAATCAAGTTAGGATTTGAGTAGTGACATGATACTCCTCTTTTTCTTGTAAGTGTTACCATGACTTTTTGATAACAAGGAGGAAAATCCCACTTGTTATAATCTAGTAAGTAGGCAGAGGCCAGGTGGCATTACTTTGACTATGTGCATTTACGTGATCCCACAGTGCCTGGTGCAGGCAGGGAGAGAAGCCACCCCTGGAAAGTGCTGGGTCATGTCCCAGTCCCCTAGGGCAGCAGCACAACCTACATCCCTGAGACCATGCCATTGCTAGGACCACACAGCTCTGCACCAAATGACAACAGCCTGCTCAGCCCCAGAAACACAGCCACAACTATGTCCTGGGCATACTGGGCAGTTTTCCTTGAAGAAGAGTTAGGGTGCACTGCTGCTAATTTTCAAGCAAACCTTCTGTGGAGCCCAGTCTTAAAAAAATCTCCTGAATTAACACCTAAGACTTGCATTAATAGTGTTGCCAGATGATCTCATTAGAAACAAAGTTGATATACCTGGATGCCACTTTCACCTTGGTTTCCTTTGTCCCCCTGTAAAAGAATTAAAGTCTCCATTGTAACATGATTAATCTCAAAGACATTTAGTCTGTCTTTTAATTCAACTCAGGAAATACAAGAGAAGCACCTTAATAGCTTTTATTTATACTGAATGAAAACAAATCACTTTATCCTCATGTACACAATCATTGAGAAAAGTACAGAAAGTTACATTAAGGAGTGAATCTGTCACAGAAAGAACTATCAAAAAGAAAAGCGGATACTTATCCAGCAAGTTAAAATTTAAAAAATGCAACATAATGAGATGGCAAATCCAGCAGGATTTTATCTACTCAGTGTATGGGAGTGGAGAAGATGTAGGTAGGTACTGGGGTAGTATTTCTGATGAGTTAAAATTCATCTGAATGCTAAGTATGCTTGCCTTCACCCACAGGGAACACAGTATAATTTCTGTAACACTATAAACCCATTGAATGTAAATAAACATCTGTGGAGTGACTGGTAAATGGTACTTAAAAGACAAGTATCTAAATTTATCAAGTTGTTTGAACACCACCTAACTGACACTGAAGAAAAACAAGCAGCTCTTGAAAACGATTCAAGCACATTAATGACAGGGGTATAAAATATGTACTCCCAGAATGTGCCTATCTCTCTTTCTTGACTGAAAAGGAAACTTAAAGTTATAGGAGATGGCTCCTGCCCTAACTTTGACCTCTTAAATCAGTGTGACTGTTTAAATAGAAATGAATCAAAGTGTTGGGCCAAGAACATAGCAACTCATTAAACAAAAGACAGATCTGTGGGGGGTTGTGCAAATCTGCATTTAATAAAGAGAAGAAAAAGGATGGATTTTTTTTTTATCTGTTTTGCCAGTTTTCTTGTAGGAGCCAAACGTGTGTGTGTGGTCATTTTTCAAAAAAGAGAATGTTTAATTAAATGCTAAACAGTAGTAAAGATGAGATTTTGACCATGGCAAATATTTGCCTGATAGAAAAACCCAGAACATAAAAGGTTATTTATGCCAGCTGTATTTGGTTATATTGTACTTGAATGTAAAATACACCGTTTGGTGTCAAGTTTTAAAATAAGTTATAGCTGAAAGGCTTCACTTTTACTGTTAGTTGCCCAAACTGCACTTTTTTTCCTGAATAGTTCAAAAATTTGTCGTACTTGTAATTCCAGTTAACCAGCAATATATGTTCTGACTTGCATCTTCATATAAAATGAATAATGACAAAGCTTCTTCAGTTTAAAATTTAGAGAGGTTGCACACATTTTAACAAAATCTTCCTTCTTAAAATCAGTAGTCTCAGTACATGTACCTTACATGACCCATAGATATTGAAACAATATATGGTGATAATGAAACTAATTAAACTATTGTTATGACACTGATTCAACTCAAGTCACTCTTCCATTTGGCTTCAATACATTCTGAAAGCCTTAAGCCAGGAAATCTTTGTCCTTATGCTCTTTGGGAATCACTGTTTTGAAACTGGTCAGAAGACTGATTTTTCTACATCTTGTCTTGGAAAATGGAACTCAGGTTCCATCATCTCATTTAGCTAAGAGAATCTCATCTAAATTTGGATCATTCTCTAGCCTCCATTGACAGGGACTTGCTTCAGTTGTCTAAACATAGACCATTTAAGATGCTGTAGGCAACACAAGGCATCCCCATACATGTCTACTGACATCTGAAATACTCTAGCGTACCTAAGCCATCCATACGTGGCTGGCATATATGACACTGGACATACAGGAAACCAGTGCCCTTCTGGAGCAGAAGGTGAAGTTTAGTAGAATTCCTCTCCATGGGGTTTTAATAAAACTTTAAATATACCACCACCCTTCTAACTTACTGCTTCTTTGCCCTTCAACCTTTCTTTCCATAGTGAAGTACCTGATTCAACTCTATTTCTGTAATGTCGTTACTGGGTCTGGCCGAGATGGAGTTAACATTCCCCATGGCAGCTCTCACAGCGCTGTGCTTGTATGGGTAGCTAGAAAGGTGTTGGTAACACACCAGTGTTCTGGCTGCTGCTGAGCAGCGCTCGCACAGCACCAAGCCTGTTTCTCCAACATTCCCCCCCTCACCACCAGCAGGGTGGTGGTGGGCAAGATCCTGGGAGGGAACATAGCCAGGACAGCTGGCCTAAAGTGACCAAACAGATATTCCATACCATATGGTATCTGCTCAGCAATAAAAGGTAAGAGAAAGGAGAGGGGGGTTGCACTTAGTATTAAAACATTTGTCTTCCAGATCAACTGCTACGTATATTGAAGCCCTACTTCCCAGAAAGTGGTTAGCCATCACCTGTTAATAGGAAGTAAAGAATAAATATTTTGTTTTCCTTTGTTTCTGTGTATGGCTTTTGCTTTATTAAACTACCTTTTAATATTGACTCACAATTCTTTTTACCCATTTTCTCCCCTCCCTGTCCTGCTGAGGAGGCGCTTGGTGGGCACCTGGTGTCAAGCCAAGGTCAGTTCCCACAGACTCCTTTAGATGAAGGGCTTCATCCTTCAGTGATCCTCTACATGGCTGGTAACACTGCACAGATGAATTTTGAGTTTTTACTGACTGTTTATTTCTATCTGACACCCTACCTGAGCTTCCTTTGCTTTTACAAGATTTCCTGTTTATTCTGAAATCGGTAATTTGAATATGTAATGGAGGAATTTTTGCCCTAGTTGGGACTTTAGTATTTCCCAGGAAACACTGCTAGATTTTCAACAGAAGTGTCAGATACATTACCTAAACACACTTAATTTATTTTTACATAATTTTTGCTATACATTTAAATTTTAAATTATTATTGAATCAGTTTAAATAAGATTTAAAATTTGATTTAACTTCATAATTTGTGTTAATTTAATTAAAGTAACACTGCACTTTTAAACTTAAAATTTAAATTTAAATATTGAATTTGGGCTGATAGCAAATATAGCAACATTTTTAGTCTTGACAACTTGCTCCTTGACTAAATACCTAGTTTGAATAGTTGCAGGTAAAGCTTGTTAGTTATAATAAACTATATCCTAAGGAAACAAGTCTATCTGTTACATGACATCAGATCACTTATATTGCTCCAAAGAAACAGTATAACAATTAAATAAGCTTTATACTTGTATATGCCAATGAAGAAACTCACCGCAAAAAAAAATATCGTCATGTTTTCCCATAAAAATACAATAAAAAAATGAAACATTATCTTACAAAGCAATGAAACATTTAAATTTTCAGGATGCACATATCATTGCTTTAAAAGTGCCCAGAATAAAGAAATCTTAATTAAAATTTAGACTAAAAATGTAATGGATACAAATCAGAGCTTTAATTATAATTAGAATTCTTTGATTTACAGCAATGGAAATAATTTTACTTTAACCACTTTCGAACCATGACAGCTGATAAGTGTTCAACCCTGAAATTCTCCTCAAATCATGTTATTGAAGATTACAGTAAATAGTTTCTCCCCAGCTGTTTCAAATAAACATGTAGCATTTCCTTCACATAAATTTAACTAATAGCATATGTAAAATATAAATTCTTGGTCTTGCTCTGTTTCTTCATTAAGTTACACAGAAGAAAGGGGCTTGCTGTCCTGAAAAAACATCATCTAGAATACACAACTCTGTTAAGTCCTTTGCAGATACCCACAGGTTACGAAGAGTAATGATTTTCAGGTTCTCAAATCCCATTCTGTATTCAAACCATAGCTTATTTTTCCACAACAGACTCAGTTCACTCCAATGAATTCTGTGAGTTGTAGCAAGATAAAAATAAGTCAATATTTTAAAACAAGAAATATTCTAGGGGCTTTCCAGTTTCCAGTCAAATAAAAAGTTCTGTCTTATAGGCTGAGACAAAGCTGAGAGGTTTCAACCACACAGGAGATTTTTAGTAGAATGCTGTCATCTTATAGAAGAAAATCTCTAGGAAACATTTAATATAATGTTAGTTACAGGTTTAAGTTATGCAAAAAGCTGCGTTCTTCAATTTCAAAACATATCAAAGAACAATATTGCCTATAATCTTTTCAGTCTGGGACTCCTTAAAGTCATGTGACTGTCAGAAAATCCTACATACCTTCACTTTAAAAATAAGGATGACTATCCTGGTAAGTCAAACACCAATATGAAATTTTACAGTGTGTTCACAAACAGTTCTTCAGCAACCACGTCTATACCAGTGTTTGATAAACGTGAGCCTGCACTAAGAGATGCTGAGATCCTTGAAAGCAAGATCTTTATGAGAACTCAGTTTGCAAGAGGAATAAACGTGGGTTCACCTGAAAGGAAGAAATTATTTTCAACCGGTACAGTAGAAGTAGGATCCATCTAACCTGACTTTTGCCATCTAGAATGTCAACATTTAATTTAGCTGCCTAGGCTTCAGTTACAGTCAAAGAAAGGTGTAGAGATGTGAATTAATGACTCCCCAGAATGCTCAGACTCTCTCAGCTAAATATGGAGAGAACCTGGACAGCTTGGTTAGATCAGGTAACTCTTAATGGCTGAGGCCAACTAAGCTGAATCTGCCTAGGGTCAACTGCTCCACAAAAGACTTTGTACAACAGACTTTATAGATGCAGCACTTGCTATAAGATATAAGAGTAAGTAAATATAGAATCATGGATCATATCATTACACACTGCAATTCATAATGGAAATTTCATTAATACCTTTGTCTCAGTATTTTATGTTAAGTTTCTCCTTTTTGGCCATTCTCTCCTCCCTATGGAAAATGATTGTTTTTCTAAAGAATGGGCATTCCAAAATATACCAACTATTCTCTAATAATAATGATCACTTATGGGAAAAGCACTTTTAAAAGATGCAATTAATGTAAAACTGGGGAAAATACTTACCTTTATACCCTGGGTACCAGGAATGCCTGGGTAGCCTGGTTCACCTGGAGCACCTGGTACTCCTAGTTCTCCCTGAGTAATACAATAGCTCTGTGTCAGTGATGTGCTGAAAAACATATACTGCATTTTTCTCAAGGTCACATGATATGCTTTGGCTACGGCATTTTGAAATTTTATAACTGAGGATGACTGAAAAGTCTGGAGAATTTGTGAAGAGGTGTTAAACACAGAGAACACACAAAAGGAACTCCTAATTCTTAATCTCATTTTTCCAGTATCCATCTTCTTTAATTGCCCTTTAATACAGATGACGCTGATTTTTCAAAATTACACAAATAAAACTGTCTGAAGTAATGGCAATGTTTGCAGTTTTGAACTTCATGAACAGTTGATTTACACTGCTTAAAATCTGGTATAAAATTAGTAAAAATAAGCTATCAAATGGATTCTGATGCAATTTTATGTTAACTACCACTTTATTTTGAAACTGTCTTGTGACTAATCATGGAAAATCATGGAAAATCAGCAAATCATGGAAAAGTAAAGCAGTCCCTTCTTTAACTAGAATACCTCCAGATTCATACTTACCTTGGCTCCTGATGATCCTGGTTTCCCCTGTATTCCAGGTTCACCTTTATCACCCTATATAACAATATAAAAGTGTGGCTGACATATCAGTATCTTTTGTCAGATGTTGTTTGACTAGCAAATGTAAACATAAACCGCTGGGAAATCGGTCCTTACGGGAAACCTGAAGTTTCAATTTCTCTAAGGAAAGAATAGATACTGATGACAAAGTGTGATTTGCCAGCCTCTGCTCACTTGTCCCTTCCCCACTTGCCAAATATCCCTTGCCCAGTCACACCATGTTTGTGCGTACCGATTTCATATTTCCACCATCTTACTTAATAAAACTCTGAGACTCCTTCAACCCGTCTGAGCCAATATATTTATTTATGGTTTGTTTTTTATTGTAGCCTATGGAATTAGGCATATATTCAGCATGAGGATTTTCATTAAAATTTAAGAATTATTATTTCATGGTGCTCTTCTGTAGGAATGAGCTTAAGAATGATTCTGTAAGAACCAACTTATATTCAGAATGACAGATAAATATACAAAACAACAGCACTTTTCACAAAGGAAAATAAAGCTAATTAATTTTAAGTCATTTCATAGGTATTCGATCTTCTTGACCATAGCAAACATCAACACGTTAAAAAATGTTACCTTCAGCATACAATTTTAAATCAATAGATACGTAATTTTGAATATAAAATAATGTATGGGTGGAAAAGCAGTTAAATGTACATACAAAGCTTGGGAAATGAATAAAATATTCCTAAATATTCTCTAGGACATACCATTGAGTGCTCACCGGCCAAAATTCCTCTGGGATTAAATTAAAAGGTTACACTAACAGATCTGGATTTTTAGTATCTATTTTAGTTTCTGAGAGCATGGGTCAAATTAATTCTTGCTGTAGCTGCAGTGTAATCAATAAAGTCACATCTGAAATAAATTTGGCTCCTCGGGTGGAAAAAGCAGCACGTAACATTATTTAACACAATTAAAATATAAATAAATATAACATGGGCAGAAAGTTCCGATGTATACTGAGAATTATCTGGCTCCCAGCACTGCAGAACATTTTCCAGAACTGCAAAGCTGAAACAAAGTCTCATGACTATTTCTGCAATTGTTCCAAACCTCATGGGATGACAGGCACCCTTTCCGGAGCTATATTACGCTTTATTAAGGCTGAACTATCATATAAGGTAATATAGGGAAAATGATACATCTACTCACCAATGTTCAATATATCAAAAAAATAGGTGCAAAATCCTGGCATTTTTTAATCCATAAAGCAGTCATTTAGCAAAATCACAAGGAAATAAACACAAACACTTACCTTAGGCCCAGGAGCTCCAGGCAGGCCAAATGAGCCTTCTGGTCCCATCAAACCCTATGTGTATTTGTGAAAAAGGCAGAGATATTTTTGTACTAAGCTAGAGAAATAATGGCTTCAGTATAGTGTATTAGCATTATTAGTATTATTAGTATCATATTTCTACAGTGAAATAAATAAGATAGGAAATATAATGTCTTCCATCACATTACTGTCCAGGCTGTAGCTCTGATACAGCACAGTGGGTTATTTAGATCTTCTATGGCCAAAGGAAGGGCTACTGTGCAATGGGAAAAAAAAGATGCAGGAAAAAAGCACAATGCTGACATGAAATGCTCCTGAGAGAAAAAATTCTGCAACTCAAAACCCCATCTGTGTGATCTAATCTTAAACTTATCTTTAATATGTCCTTAGCTATAATTGAAAGTGACACAAGAGTTTCTCAGTTTCCATTTAGGTTTTCCAAAACCAGCAAAAGTATATGTGGCATTTCATAATTCTCTTCCTTCTCTTCTGACTGTGTGTCCCTCAAAGGCTTCCATGCTTTGACTCCTTTTGCAAACTTTGTGGAGATCTATGGGGAGCGGTTAACTTTGAGGCCACATCTTTGCACCTTCTGCATAATCTTCAGGATCAAACTGTTCATTCAAGAATTCAATAGCTTCTGCCATTTCAGACCATGACACTTCGGCACATGTACAAAGCCAGATCACACAATTGCCAAAACAGTCCCTTGGTTTCCTCTCATGGAAATGTGTTGATAAAGGCATGTTTAGTTGTCTTTGTTCCACATCTTAAATAAGAGCTAAAGTCTGTTAAACCATCAAATGGCTGCTTTTCTTAATTTCTGTTTAAAGCTACTCTCAAGTATACATCAGAAAAAGATCTTTTTTCAAAAGTATATTTTCCAGGAAGGAATTCCCATTTATAGTATTTTCCACATCTGTTGTTAATATATGTCTTTCTCACCACTTCATCTCATTTCTCTTTGACTGTAGAACTGCATGCATCAATAAAAACAATATATAATTATTGTTTTATTTGGACTTGCATATATACTCTGAAATCAGATCTGCTACAAGAATGTACTGAAGACAGAGCATAAAATAAAAGCATAATAATACAGAAAGTCAAACAATGAAATAAGGCCTGGAAATCTAACTTGTCAGAGATTAAGTTTTATCAATGATTCTAACTGGTAGTATTTTCAGAAACTACTGTTGTTGTTGTTATTTAATCTTTGCTTTCATATAGATAAAAATGACCACATTACATTTAGTACTAAATGTTAGGAACTATTCAGTTCCATGACGTTATCTCAGACCTCCTTCAAAAGTTGTATGTGATCAAAAATAAATGTATGTCTACTGTGATATTTTACACAGACTGTAATTCAGTTTTGCCAAAGAAAATTTATAACTTTCTTTTCTAAAACTAAAAGGATGGCTTTGTTTTTGCAAATACAAGAGAAAATTCAGAATATTTGGAACAAGAAGCAATTCTCTGTACCCAGGGTTTTCAGCATTTCACCAATTTTCTGGTATTTCACCTGTGTTTTACTGTTAACCAAGGCAAGCACAGATTAACTTAGGTTTCTTTTCTGCTGTGTTGTAAGAAACTACTGGTCACCAAAACTTTCCATCAATAAATGTAACAACTTGCTCTTTAAGCCACAGTCACAGGTCTATGAATACAAATACATGGTATCAGTCACAAAACTAAACCTTGAGTAACTTTGCTGCCAATTTTCCTCAGCCTCAGACTTCTGCTGTTCAGTCAGTTGCACATGAAAATTCTTCTATTAAACTTCCATTTCTCTAAAATAGCTAATAATATCATATATTCTCTTTGCTGAACTTTGAAGATTAGCTCTGCTTGTTGTTAGCTAGATAGAAAACCAGACAGTTTACCAAAGATGATGCAGTTAATCTGGTGTAATCTATTAATTGGTAAATAAAGGTTTACTGTACCCTATGACATTTTTTTCATAATTTTGGAACAGAAATTACTAATTCCTCTCCAGATGGAGTGGAGTTTCTGAGATCTGCTTCCACTCATAACATAAGAGACAATGCATTCCCATTAACCATTTGCTTACGGCCTATGTTCAGCTTTGTTACAGCAAGAGTAAGAAAATATTAATTTGGTTTTGGAACCTAAACTTGGTTATATTAAGACTGTCTTAATTCACTTACACATCAGGTCTGCTTCACTTTTTCTCTTTTTATTTACATAGCAAAATAAGGTTTTATTAATTTTCATTTAACTGTAATGCTTAATTCAATTTGGTTGGTTTAAATCAAATTTCATGTTATCTATTGACCTCCTCACTTCTGAAATACAACTCTCTTCATTATGTGATCTCTTTTGCATTCCTTGAGGGCTACCTTCCTTTTCCAAAAACAATTGTGAAATTATTATTTTCTTCTCCTTGGATTCTTGTTCTGTGCTCATTACTAGCACGTTAATCAGTAGAGAAAAGCAAGCACAAGCTTTGGGAGGGATGGTGGGAAGGGATGAGAAATATGACTGGGGGATTTCTGGCTCCTTTCACATTGCCAGCTAAGCGTAGCCCTGTGTTTCAAGTCATGTAACATGCTGTGAGCCTACCCTCTACCAGCTCCACCCTAGATCCCTTCTAGTTTATGCCCACACCAGTCCTTGGATTGTAGAAGTGGTAATCATAAATCATCAGAAGTTCATCACAAATGTCCCTTATTCATTTTATCTTATACAAAGTGGAAATACTATGTGTACAGAAGAGCTTTTATTATTTTTTTTTAATCAGGTATTAGTACATATCCACATTGATATGCAAACATATACTAGAGAAGGCAAATCAGAACATAGGTTTAGTATAACTAAAGGTCAGGAATACATCTGCAGGAAAGGAAGAAATAAAATCCAGTTGTCCTGGCTTCCTTTCTTGCACTTTCATTATTAGTCCATATTTAACATATTTCATTTAAAAATTACAGGAAGATGACTACAAGAAAGGAGTACACTGCAAGAAGAAAACTTTCAGATGCAATACAGGAAAAGCTTGAGAACATAATCTGAAAACTATGGCATGTAAAATTAAAAGTAAAAGAACAATTCAAAGACAAAATGTAGCATTACTCTCTCATTTTCCAGAGCTGACACTATTTACGTGGCAGATAAATTATAGTAAATTACTGTTGTTGGCAATGTAATAGGGATAGTTATTACTGAAGAAGAACTTGTTACTGAGGAATTTTCCCAAGGTATTAATAGACTATCCACCAGCTTTCCATCTGTTTTTTCTGGAACAAACATATTCAGTGTGACTAATACAAGGAAAATCCCACTATCTTTTCTGGTTGAAATTCCCTAGTGCCATATAACGCATTCAAATATTCCATGCATCAATTTCCTACTTATTTTATCAGGTGACAAAAGATACATTAAATGAGTTGATAGGAAACATGAATAAATTATTTTCAAGTGTATCAAGTACCAGATGTTATTTATCTAAATATAATTTGAAGAAAACATGGTAGGTGAGTTACTGCAATAAATACGTACACTTTGGAATCCCACATGGCTTTATTATAGCTGACGTTACAGCTTTCCTGCCAGCATTTTGTTCAATTTTGCTCAGAAAGAAATGGAGAAAAAAAAATTCCATCAACAGGCACTAAAAATGATTAGAGGCACAGGTGAGAGACCAAATGTGCATGCATTACCTAGGAATAGGCACATCTGAACTTCCAGTTCAGGCAACGTTTCATCCAAATGTGATCTAAACAACTGCAGTAACTGGCTGTCAAGGAAATTTATTCTTTCCAGAGAAGATCTTTAGGTGGCTGAAAAAGTCCTTTAAGATCATGAAAAGAAAACCAACCAGTGTACTTATTTTATACAAAAGGGCGTAATGTAGTGGTCATGCCTGTGGTAGAGTCAGGCAAGGAGGAGCTGCTGGCTGGATGCAGGGTAGCTGCATATTGTGCAGGAAATTCTCAATGTATTGGGTGACAGAGTAGCCCAGAATTTGTAAACCCCAAAAACTGGTTTCAATCTTTCTCTCCAGGATCACATTGATTTTAATTGATCATATATTTTGTTAAGGAACTATAAACATGAAAAAAGATGTAAGGTCTTAAATACATTTATAGACATTCATATGCCTATATATAATCTTTATTATCTGGAAACCAGAGTAAAGGTATTTTAAACCTAACATTATTCAGAAAGCAAGACAGACACATAGCAAGCCTTGACTTACAGGGTATGTGGTCATTCCTCCCTTTGGAGGTCTAAACAAATTGATTGGAGGTCTAAACTGACTGATTACAAATGAAGTCTAGCACCTGATTTAAGTGCAATTCAGGTGCAAGAATAAATAGAAAGTTGGGAGTGGTCTGCAACAGATAAGTAAAGTTAGTCTACTATTCAGCCTTAAGCATTTGAAGTTCATCTACCTTCTGACTGGAGAGAAAAGGCAACCTTCACAGAAAAACTGAGAACAAATGGCCAGTGAAAACCAAGTCTTCCCACAATGGACATAACATTCTATTAAATCAGATTATCTCACCAAATAATCAACCAAAAAATCCCATACAAAATGACAAAATCCCAATAAATTTGGGGCAGAAAAAAATACAGACATACTTTCAGGGAGAGGACGGTGGGAAGTACAGAAACTGAAAGGACTTTAACTGAACTGATGCACATAATCAAAACTTCAACACTAAGACATAATAAAAACTAGCAAGGATAGAGAGGACTCATATTTAGATATGCCTTAGGCAAAGTCCAGGCTCCATTTAGCCAGGTAGGCACATAGTGTTCTTATTACCAGGAGAAACTGGAGAAGAACAGGCTCTTTCTAGAAATAAAGAGCCATCCAGCATTCACATGTGTTGTAACTGGAGCACGCAGTCTTCTCTAAATCCTTTTTTGTCAGGTCTGCTCGGTGTGAGAAAAGCATGGGACTCCTAATCACCAACCTCAGAAAATCCATAAACCAAAACTGTCTCAGCTGGCCAGATGTAGGCAAAATCTGGTAAACTACATCTGACTTTGTCTTTTGGTGGTCCTTATATAGCCATGGCAAAGACATAAAGCATTACCTCTCTGTGACTTCAACGCAAATGTGTAGAACTCTAAAGGAGAGCAGACTGTATGTCCAGTTGAAAGAAAAAGAGATATAATTTTGGAACCCCATTTACTAAAATGATAACATGAACAAATTTTCCAGTCCTGATTCGATATTCTGTGACTGAGAATGTCTGACATCATGTTCAAGACTCATATGTGACTCAGATATCTGACAAAATAACTGCTCTGTCTTCCATGAAAAGAAGAAAAACCCTTTCATTACTTTGCTTGGGGATGAAAACGATCATGTTTTCAGTCACTAGCGAGCTCTTAACCTGGGTTCCCCATAAATATACTCCTCCTAAATCTCTGAAATCCAATATGTCAATGTGTATTTTCTTTTTCTCTGGAGAAATAAAAGACTTCTGCTTTTGGGTACCCTTTCTGTCTTAGGAGGGAAACATGCACCAGTAACAATCTGGACAGAGAAGTGCCATACCCTGAGGAACATTCCATTCCAGCACTAGTATATGAATAACCCTTCGGATAGTAGTTATCTTCATACTCAGAAAGTTAATTTGGCATGCAGGAACATGCAGTTACACCAGACTGCATGAATCAAGACGTTCAGACATACTTGTTGCTAACCTCCATCTAAACAAGGATTGTCTTTAGAATGGGGAATGATACAGCGGGATGTAAGCCCCAAATAATTTTTATGCCACGTTCGCCCTTATGTACTCTAGAAGATGTTAACCTTAACTAGGATTTTAGAGGTATTCAGCAAGAAAGACAGAGGATCAAAGGGTCCACACGGAGATCCTTGGCATGCTCTTTCTTCCAAGGTTCCTGCCACCCACCAAAATGAGGCACAAGCTACCACAACAGCCTGGGTAAACGCCACTGGAGTCACTGAGAGCAGAAAAGAAAGGTCCCTTAAAAGACTATTCCTGTCCTGCAATGAGAGGTTGATACTGACAGTAAAATGGCCTTAGTGATGTGACAGTAGGCATCCTGATGACTGAGGAATGAACATCAAGCCCATTCTAGAGAGCTACTGCCTATTCTGTATTTGGCCTTGCAGATATAAGTATGGATTTCTTTAAGTTCAGAATGAGTCATCTCCTTTTCTTCCACTTTTAACACTACAAAGTGGCATTCGAAACCCCTTTGTCTTTTGGAATGGATGAAATCCAGCCTAATGGCTGGATATCAAGAGGAAGTTCACTACTGATGAAGCATTTTCATAGGGAAAGATCCTGAAAAGAGATGGGGTAGATAAATTGAGAGAGACAATTTATGAAACTGAACAATACAATCTGTTAACAATTGCCAAAATCCAAGAACCTACAGCAACGTTCTCTCACCTGCTGCCAAAATAACAAGAAGCTTAACACAACGGCAAGGGCAGCAGAGAAAACAGTTCACAGCTTTCATCCACAATTTGCACTCCTCAAATATGTCACTGGGCTGAAAACTTATATTTGCCATAGCCTCGTCTTTTGCTGCTGGTAGGAGAAATATCACAACTTCTAACCATACCTTCCCTATTTAGGAATAAAATGGTCAGCTCCAATTGTACCTACAATGCAGGCATCACTATCTAAGCTTCTTAGTCTCTTCTTCCATGTCATGAATGCCATCTGCTTGTTTCTAATGATTTTTCTGAAGCTCTATCCAGACCATTTCCTTCTTGCTGCTATTCCAATCCCTCAGCTTTGTCCCAATAATTTCATCTACTACTTCCTTTTATTCTCCCATTTCAGGCAGAATTAATTAGAAAGGGAATTATTGCTCTGAGATTATTTTTTTTAAAAAATTGTTTTTATGTTAGTCTCTTATTTATCAAAGCAATGCTATTAAAGCATTTGTAAGAATCTGATACTTCTTGCTTCAAATCTTAGAAAACTCATCCCTGTTATCAAAATCAAACTAACAGAGTTGGACTCAGTGAATATTTATCTTCAAAAATGGAGCAGTATCTTACAGTTCCCCATGTAATCATATTTATCCCAGTAGTAACACTACAGAAATGCTGAAATTTCCCAATATTTTCACTGAACTCCTTTTTGGCTTCCTGAGAAACTGAAGTTCCTTCTGTTTGGACTGGGCATGGACAAGACTGTTACACGCACAATATATAGTGAATCTCAAGATGAGGCAACAAGGCAAGAAAAAAGCATGTGATCATCTTCCCATTGTTGTCACACATTAAAAAATTTGCAAATGCCATTTAGCTACAAATCAAGAAGTATTATCTAATTTTTTCCCTAACAAGTGTTACTAATTCTGTAGCCTGAATACAATTGCATAAAATCTCTTATACTACCATATGGCTGTATACACTAAGAATAAACAACAAATTTTTTAGAAGGTTAAAACTTTTTGGTCATGTAGCGCTCCACTGTGCATAGAGATAATAGCATCAGTCTTCATTCTGTACTTAATTCTCTACAGTATTTATTTAAATCTAGTAGTAATAGTATATATTGATCTGCTTGAGGTCAAATACAGGGTGCAACATAAGTTCTTTAACTAAATGAAAAATCACTGTAAACAGCTTATTTATGAATGCTAAGCCAATGTGTTTCTCAGGAAAGTCAGAAGCATTTTAGTGAAGAAGATAAAATATCTCATGCATTAAATGAAAATTGCAAAAAGGCATATTAACAGTGAGGATGATTAATAATGAGACCATCTAAACATTGCTGAACTTTTCAAAAGAAAAATAATATTTTTTTAAGGCAGCATTATACATCAATGTGAATATATATACACATACCTGATGAATTTCCTACTAATTAATGAAAGCTCTGTAGTTTTAAACAGCTGTCCATTTGCCTTTAAAATTTCTGTGTTTTAAAAGTCTATATATACTTGCACCAACTTACAGAACAATTATTTTTCTACTGTGATTTCTAAGGGATTATAAACAACACAGAAACCACCCTACTCACACAGCCACAAAGATGTGGTAAGGTGGACTGTCCAAAAAGAATCAATTATTTTCAGTTTTCTATATTCCAAAATAAAAATCTCTCTTTAAGTAGTTTGGGAATTCAGTAACCTCAGCTATTCTCAGAGTGTTTGTCAAAAGAGCACCACCACAAAACCAACCTGAAATTCATCTTCAGAAATCCATTGCGTAGTGTGACAATATTTATGTCAGTCTTAGCTTTCAAAATAAATTTACATGAGTACTTTCAAAATTAATTCACAGTTAATTAATTCAGAGAGTAAATTCAGACTAACATATTTCCTGGATTTGTTTATCAAACATGCAGTCAGAAAATGATCAATATTAAAAGAAAAGTGGGTATATAATATTTCAGGGGGAAATCAGAGATTAGATTCAGTCTGATCATCTTCGCCAGTCTGAAAATGCTAGGTTGCTACTGTATTTGCCATTGCTTGTTTGCTTTTGAGAAGCAGAGAATGACAGTATCAGAATTATTTGTTCAAAATAACACCATTTTGCAAACTTACAGTATCCCCTGGTGACCCTTTTGCTCCTGGTTGACCCGGTGGTCCAATTTCACCCTATTTTTTACATAAAGAGAAGAATTCTGTGATTAATGTATGTTAACAATTTAAATATTCTTTATTTTTATGTTGTTAAATATCTTAAATTAAGCAGATTTATTTATTTAGGATTATTTCTCAAAGTATTATGAAGTTAACTTTGTTACTTTAAAATTATTAATTCCTTCTGGAATATTGAAATTAAACCTAATGAGAGATTTTTGAACATGACTCAAAGAATTTGGAGCATGTCTCCATTCATTTTGCAGCATTATTTGATGTCCTGAATCCCCACTGTGAAAACTCTTCTCTGAGCACAGACTGAACCCTTACTTTGGAATGGGTATATATATATATACGTACAGGTTTTAACTGTGGTTTGAACTGTTAATAATACCTTTTGTCCTTTTGCTCCTTGATTTCCAGGGATTCCAGGAATTCCCTGAGGGGGGAAAAGAAAACCTTTTAAATACATGGAATAGTTTCTCCAGAAAATAATATATAACACACACCCCCCCTTCATGTTCTCATAAATTTAGCATTTGCCATATGATTTGTGTTCAGAAATAGTCAGGAAATAGAAAATTTAAAAAAAAAAACCACAAGAGAAAAGAGCTTCAGCTGGAAACGAGAACTATTTGATCTGGGGATACAGTGAAACACTAATGTTCACTCACTCCCCAGTGCTTTCACGCCAGGAGTCCACGTCTGCTGCTGGGTAGGCTTACATACTCCCAGGTGCCCACCAAGGGCTTCAGTGCTTTACTGAAAACCCTGACACAGGGAAAGAAACCACTTTTCATTATCTGTAAGAATTTCCACATAAGTGAGAGCAAAAGTCCCGGTCAATAGAACTATGAGTATGACAAATTCTGTTTTCCTAAAATACAGCAATTGGAACAACACAAGAGAGAACTACGATTGTATTTGATGTATGCTAGCTTCCACCTCCATAAATACTTGAAGACCTCTTGTCATTTCCTCAGCATCATTGCACATTTAACTCTACAGTCTCCTCGGTTTTCATACAGTGATCAGTTAATTTAACACCATTCCATTTTAAAACAAAACTCCACATCTACTTGAAACTGTAGTCTACATTCAGTTAATCTATTTTTTTCTCTCAAGTAAAACTACCCAAATTTATTGGACAGACACTGTTCTTGTACCCTGATTAATCTGCAGCAAGATTGTGGCTTACAGACTTTGCGTTTTCATCTAATATTGAAATAAATATGCTGCAGTGAAAACCAGAGCACTGTTCTAGACACCACCAAAACAAATGCATTCTGTGGGAAAAAAATTTAACATGAACATAACAACCAGGAATAACCTGATAGTTTCCATATGGATTACATCTGTGCAATGCTGGCTTGGAAAAGATAGTTCCATTGTTTTGCACTTTACACCCAGCTTCTAGTTAATAATGAGCCCATCAAGCAGAAACAGTTCATTGGCCAATGGCACATGAGTTAACAATTACATCCTGAGCATTTTACAGATCATCAAAATTCCAATGTACCTATCATTAAAAGAAGAGATCAAAGAATATAACAAAAAAAACCCTGGAACACAATGCTTCACTCTGAGACTTCTACTCACATTGTATAGCATAACTCTTCTTGCTAAACTTATGTCCAAAACCACCTTAGATCTTTCGCACAAAGAGATGGGAAACAGGGATATTTATTTATCATCACATTTAGAAAATTCCAGACCTGTCCATGAGTTCTCAGTATAATTATTTAACAGTTAATTTCTGTAGCAGTAAAATATAAAACTGAATTATAAAGATCTGTATCTGTAATACAAAACAGGATTTCACACATGCTGAAAAACCTCCCACTAGGCAGCAACCCTCTTGTACTGAAGGGATATACCAAAGCCTTCCATGGTTACATTTCCATGCTATTTGCAGGGCTAAGAGAAGATGGTTTCACATAATTGTCCAACACAGCATTTGCATCCAACACAACAATTCACCATCATATAAGCATGCCTAAATGAAGAAACAATATCCCACTGCGCTGTGTTGAACTTCCTTGGCTAA
Organism: Falco peregrinus; assembly: GCF_023634155.1. Taxonomy (NCBI): domain Eukaryota; kingdom Metazoa; phylum Chordata; class Aves; order Falconiformes; family Falconidae; genus Falco; species Falco peregrinus. Next base: position 73,705,321 of record NC_073727.1, read on the forward strand.
AAGAAATTGTCGATACATTTAACTTTACATCAGTGGCAAAGAAAGATAAAACTCAAACAATAATTGTAAAACTAAGTCATATTTCCTTTTTTTTAAATCTGTCTTTTCTTCTGATTAACTCTGCACTACTGAAGTACATGGAACTTAGGCTCTTACTTCAGTGGAAGCTGGTCCAGACCCTTAACATCCTCTTAGAGCTCATTAACATTCACTCAGCTAAGAAAGAATCTATCACTTATGCTGATGTGAGTGATTCCCAGAGTGGAATATTTTCAGTTATTCTCCACACGTCAGTTGGCACAAGAGGAGAAGAATGAAGTGGCTAATTTGGTCATAAAGAATGAGTTTTTCCCATGGGATTTATTTTTATGTATAGCTTCCATGGTTCAGAAATTACAAAACCTAATTTCTGTAGGATCAGCTCCAGGACACCTAAAAAAATTAAATTTGGCTTCCTTCTCATTATCTATTCCCAATCTATTATTTCCTTTTACATGGATGGTCTCTGGTTATGCCAATTAGAATTATTTGCACTTTCCCAAAAGACAAGGTTAAAAAGTAGTATAAATATCCCGAGTTTCTTCCCTAAATTCTAGGTCAAAAGTCAAGCCAAGCTTTGGAAATGTGTCGTGTTCCTAAACAGAGCTTTCACATGCAGTACAAATCATCAGAATCTGACCTGTTTGTCCACTACGAGTAATAAGGCACTTTTAATAGGAAGTTATATTTAATAGGGTAACATAAAAGTAAACTATCAAAGAAACCTTACTCTAATTGTCAAAATTATCAAAAATGTATTCTTACTTTAAAGCATGAGGTGAAGCAACTAGTTTTACTCCCATTTGTACGATAAAAATGTAACTTTTGTGAAGAGTATATTGCAACTAAAGTTATCACAAATGTCTGTGTTTAATCAAAATTAATATGAAACAGATTCATCATGCAATTTTCTACCACTAAGGGAAACACAATGTTTGGAACTACTACAGATGGGAAAACTGCCACCCACTGGGAGTAATAGAATCAATGCTATGGAATAATTCATGAGTCACTGGCCTATGGAAAAAAATTTCCTTCGGGGATGTCCTTTGCAAAGCTATCAAGCAACATTTTGTTCATATTAAATAAGAAAAAAAATTGTAATTATAGATTTTCTTTGTCTTTCTAGAAACTTGTTTTAAATGGTTTGTATTTATCATATATGCAGTTATAATGCCAATGAAAAAGGATTACATTTCTAGCCAGAACAGCTAAAAATCAAAGTATCTACTGTGCTTTAGTCATCTCTGTCTTTACATGTTGGACCTTCTTACATTTCTGAATCAGTTAATTTTTTCTCCTTCTTTTATATCAAATTTCATGTAAGGTTTATTAATCATTTCTTCATATTTAAAAATGAAGTTTATTGCAAGCCTTACCATTGCCTTAGTTCTTTCAGCATCATCAGTCTGACTTTCTCAATTACCTTTATTTCATTCAAATGTCTTCCTCCTTTCACTGAAATCTTCCTTTAAACGGGAAGTTTTCCCTAACACCATAAAAGCCTGTAATACTATTTTTTTATCCTTAATCAGAAAATACTATAATCACATGAAATTTAAGGCCAGCAAGATAGCCTAGTAAACCTAATTCCTTGGTTGAAAATCATGTCTAATCTAAAGAGTCTCAACTGCAGTTTTATTACACGCTGCTGCTCTTGTGCCTAAAAACTAATGTGATCATGTATCAGTCCAGCAGCTAACCAAGATTTGTTACGTATTGAGTCCCTGCTGTCTCTGCACTTTATTCAGCCTCCTTTGCCTGTTTAACCCCTTCTCTTTCACCCTGTGTTACATATGTGTACCTAGAAGCCTGTCAGCTTTCTAAGCTCTTGCTACAGACCTGGGGAGGCTTTGCAGAGTACCCCCAAGATCTAAAGTGACACTTAAATGCCATGTAGGTAACTCAAATTGTCTCTGGCGCCACTGAAGGTGCTGTGGAATAGCTGATCTACCCTTTGAAAAAGATGGTGGTGTGCTCTAAGTACTGTGTTGTATGTGCCAGATGTTGCAGTTGCGCTCATACATCTCAAATGGCTCTCAGAGTCAATGCTTAGGCAACCAAATCCCACGTCTCATTCTCTGGAGCAAAACTTATCTCTTTTTCTTTGCTTTTCTTGTTAGTATATGCCTGGTGTGATAGACCTCTATAGGCTCATATAGCAAAAGCTTCTGACAGAGTCTTCACATTGGCTAGGAATCACAAGACGTATAGGTGTGAAGTAGGATATCCAAAGGTAAAGGGAGCTATGACTATGCTTTTCTTGCAAGAAATAGCAATGCTCAGCCATGGGTCTCACCACTTCATCACAGAATGAAGCTCATCTGGGTATGTAATTAAATCCCCCGCTGCAGTCTTCCTCAGCTGCAGCCCCCACAGCTGGGACTCCAGAACACCCAAAAGCACGAATTTGTTTCTATTGTGATGATGAGCTTCAATGATGACACTTAGAAAATTCTGTATAACTATTCTTCTTTATCCCAGTTCTAGCAATTTAAATAAATCTTCCATTCTTTGATAATATCTGGCAGATATAATGGACTTAACTATAAAAGGAACACGATTTCACAATCCCTGGAAAACCTTTCTTGTAGCTTTCATTAATCATAAAGTGTCTATTTTGTTTTGGATGATATTAAACAGCTGGATTTTTTTTCCATGCAGTCCCACAAAAAATCCATTAAGTAAATTGCCTGAGGCCTTATATACAGATCAACTAGGTGTAAGCATTTTTACTTCAGCCACAAGCTACATTTCTCAAAATATTTTTTCCCACTTTTCTAGCTAGTGTTATGGCTCATTTGTATCTCCCTCACATTTAACTTTACTCCTAAAATTAATAACTATTAGACTAATATATTCTTTATTTTCTGCTACTGTCTATAATATTCCCATCTCTTCAGTGCCTGGTAGGTCTTCATTCTTCAGTACGGGCTGATAGCCCTAGTATGGAAAGTAGGAGTTTCTAGACTACAGATATAACGGATCAGAAAACTCTGTCTCTGGAAGATGCAAAATTTCCAAAAGCTTCTCTGTTATGAGCAAACACTATTGCAGTCAATTTCCCAAGTAGATGGAGAGAACATGACTACAATTACCTTATTATCTTATTTTCTTAGGGTAGGTATACAAAATTGTACTCTTTCAACATACTGCTTTAAACAGGCTCCTCACTGAATACAGTATATCTGGATTTTTTAATGTGTCAAACATTTGATAAAAACTGTCTAGACAAATCACTACGGAAGAGTTTTTCAAACTATCCACTCTTCTTTCAACATCAAGACAAAAATAATTGAAATAATATAACATTTTTCTCTAGTAAAAATTTTAAGTTATAATAAAGCAATAGTTCCTGTTTAAAAAGTGAGACCTTCTGAAAAAATGAGAAAGTAGTAAAACATAAGATAAGCACAAACCCTTTAATTCAGAGGTCATCATCTGGGGGTGGGAAATCTACCAGCTTCTCTACTACTATTGTTGAATATTAGTAAATATTATAGTTTATTTTATGGCTTAAGATAGTATCTGCTTTTAGTTTATTTTTTTTAATGAGGATGATCGGTGAGCATATTTTGCTGTGACTCCACCTTGTTTAAATTATATTAATTTAAAAAAACTCATCCATTGAGTAAGATTTAGACAGTTTTGTTAAGAGATGGTCAACATTCTAGGCTGATGCACATTTACACAACAAAAATTCAAACTGTATCCCTAATGATTGCTTATAATTCAGACAGTGACACAAGCCTCACAAAAGGCTCCCACCAAGGCACTGAGAAATTGTTATCAGAGTTTCAGTCTTAAAAAATCCATAGGCATTTAAAGAAGATTGCTAGAATGGTGCTAATTTTTACCCTACTCTTCCTTCAACAGGGTAACAGTTAATCAGGGTCAGCTGAAGGGTCGGGTTTAAAGCAGATAACTACAGACAAAAAGATGGTTTTTCTAGTATATAAGATTTTTCTGAATTATGTTTCAATCAAATGGCTCCTTCCACTCTGAAAAAACTGCAGTTCTGATTCTAGGAAGACACTAAAGGACATTACATGAATTACAGCAACAGAAGAAGATTCACTAAAGATATCTATCTACCCAGATGTTCCCATGATCCCTTTAAACACTCAAAAAATATGACTGTTTATATATCCTTACTTGAAAAAGCATACTTGATGACACATGAGAGATTTACCAGAGGTATGTAAAAAGTACAAGTCAAGCCATAATTTGGATAAAAGTACAACAGTCAAGATACTTTTTAAAAGATTACAGCAAATCCTTGATAATCCTAATAGAATGAAAGATACAAACCAAATTTGGATAGTGGATAAAACTTTCCATTGGGGAAAATAGCAAAACATGTAAAAGAAATTCAATGAAGCTGCATCTGCCACTACAGAATAGTCAGAATTAGTGACAAAGAAAAATACAAAGAAGCTTTCCCAGAGACATAATGAGCATCCACTTCACTAGAACAGCAACTTTAAATTAAATGCAAGACAAGATCTTTGTGGTTTTAAGACCAGAGTTTGCAAACTTTTTTTTTTTTTTTTTTTTGGCAAATGAGTTATTAAAAATAAAATACACATATGTTAAATGTGGAACACAGTGACCCCTGTTGCATTGCCAACAATACAGACATTGGAAAAGTGCAACTTGAAAGCTGGAAATACTAACAGGAAACGAAAACTGTGTATATCCTTCTACAGGCTGCAACTGGTGTCACTGTTTCTTGTAAATACCCTTCAAAATAATGCATCAGACTTGTCTGATCTTTGTGGATCCAAAGCTAGCCAGAGCAAGCTCGAGCCCCCAGCCCAGCAGGTGATACTATGATGCCTTTCCTCTGCCTGACATGCCAGGCACCAGCCTTACAGACTGTGCAAACCAACATCTAATCTCTAAACTCTAAAGAGTTTACACTGACTTCTAACAGCTGACAAACTGACCCATCTTTGACACACATAAACACACTGATATTTAAGCAGTTAAATGCTTTCAAAATGTTTTAAAATTTATCCATTACTTAAATTATAGAGAAAAACTTGTGATGTGTCACACAATCTGAGTACCTTGCATATAAATAAGAGAGCAGGCTGAGGATGGCAGAGCTGCCTTGAAGGACACTGACAGCTGCTCTGCTCCTTGTACTCAACATGCCCAGCTGCCTGACGCTACAAAAATCGTAGTTCTGTTCACACAGGTCACATTGGTGTACAAGAATGCAATTTTCAGCCATCCCCCTCTCCTGTAGTAAAAAGCCACTCAGTTAATTTAGCAGTGAGTAGGTTTAACAACAAATCATGCACTTTTTTCCATATGGTGCATACTGTGAAATTTGTTACAGGATGTAGCAAATGAAAATAGTAAAACTGTGTTCCAAAAAGGATTGTAAAATTGCTAGGGAATTAGTCCATTGCTGGCTATTAAGTAGGATAAACCAGCATTCATTTTTGGCTAAGGAAGTCCCAAAAGCTCTGACAGACAGAATTTGGCAGTAAATTACAGGCAAAAAAAATCATTTTCTACATACTCCTATCCATTGTCAGAGAAAAAGTTCTGTGATAACTCTTTTAGCCTGAGTCTGCTTGGCAATTCTTATCTGTTTAAGAAAAAGCTAAGAAATCTTGGTGCAGAGACTGGGATCAAGCCCTTCCAGAGTGGAAAGAAGGAAAATCACACCTTGACTCACAAAGCAATCACTTAGACTAAATTTAATTACTAAAACCAATTTACTAAAGCAAAAATGAATTTGCACAATAAGAGTCAAAGGTTGTTTCTTAAATGGTTTAATATTTCTGTAGTACCTTTCTTTATTCTTGGTCTTAGTGGATCTAATAACCTTGATTTTGCTGGTCCTGTAGTAATTTATTCCATATTGGTCCACTATGAGTAAAATGTGTCAAAATCCTAAAGTCAGTCTTTTTTAACCATGACCTAAGAACAGGATCTGCATTCCTTCTGCTTCATCAGCCCAGAGTACTATTGATTTGTGATACATAACTTTTTTAGAACAATGGCTAAGCACAAATATACAATGTATTAACATTATCTATCTGAAAGATAAACAAATGCTGGTCATAACACACATAATAATGAAGACTTCCAATACAACATGATGTGGTACAAATGAAAAAATAAGTATTTTTGTCATATTCTTTTTTCATTTTGGGAAGGAGAGATCATGATATATTAATCTTAGCAGAAACATTAATTAAACCTTACAAATGGACTTAAATTCACTCTGATTAAATAGTTTTGGGTTTTGTTTCCTTATGGATAGCAAGCCAGCTTGTATTCTGACAAGACTTTCCATATCTTCAATTCACTGTAATTTTAATACATAAAGATTATAAAAATGAAAACATTAATTGCTCCAAATTTCCCCAAATTTGGCAGCACTGTATCCACTTGAGTGCCTGAGCCTTGAGTATCAACTTCACAATTTCAGGCTTAAAGCTCTTTGAGGACAGGGACTGTCTTTATGGTTTTCTTAGCAGAGATGAACCAATTATCTCAGTTACAAAACTATATCACAAGAATATTGAGCATAAGCAATACTAACATGGTTTCTCTGATGAAAGAACCTTTAAGACTCATGAATAGTGCAGATCTCCCTTATTTAACTTTACTACATCTTTTCCTGTTTCTAAACTATAAAGTATGTGACAATCTATATTAAGCAAAGAGCACGCTGTACAAGAATAACACAGTGCTACTAATCATGAAGGACACATGGAAGAAGCATAACAAGAAACTAGTTACTCTGACAGTCTGGCTACCACCTGACCACAAAAATAACAAAGAAACCTCGCTTTGTTTGCTTGGTTTTTTCTTTCACATTTTGTGGAAGGTTTCAATTCAAATAACTTTAATTTAAAAATCTAAACAGTCTAAGCCAGTTAAAAGAAACAGGCAACTTCAGAAAAAACGACCCCTTCTGTTTGAGACAAGTATTTCATGATGGGATGAATAATCCTATGCAAATATTAATTTTGTATCAGAGAAGAACCATAACAGAGAGATAGACTAAATATGTCTACTTGACTATACAAGGTGAAAACCATTCTGGATAATTATCAGAGTATAGACTGTAGATTAGATGCCCAGATACAGTACTTGGTGCCCCAAAGGAGTTATAGCTAGATTGCCTCATATCACTACCCTGACCACTGTTCTCAAGGAGGCTGTAACTCGGACCCTCTGAGGACACAGGTACAGCTCATCATTTCTCTGGCTTGTCCCACATGTCGAAGAATGATGACTAGCAACAAAACTAGTTACCCTGGTACTACCCTGCTGAAGTTGGATCAGAAAGAGGAAAGGCAAATATCCTTTTGCTAGTCCTCTTTGTACTTGTGGTTAAGTAACTCCCCATAAACATGCTGAGAAGCACAGGATAGAACAGCAATATGTAAATGAAATCAACTGAAATAATAAATATTTATGGCTGCTACATTCTAAGTGTCTTCTCCATTGATAGCCTACTGCCTATATTTGGTTTCTAAGTATAGCAATCAGCTGAGGGAATCTGTTTGGTCTCCAGAGATAGTTACCTAAGCTGTAAATCAAAATGCAAATTTCTAGTGTTCATAGTGTATTAGAAAAGGAAGACAGAAATATAGGGGGTGTGTTAAAGGCATTCAGATGTCTCTTATTTTGATTATTCTCTGGTATGATCATTAACAGAGAAACAATTCATACCAAGAAGAGGGCACTACCCCAGAAATCTGAAACACTATGTCCCTGTGTTCTGTAGAGCAACATTTTTTTGGTGTTTTTAGGAATTTGTCCTTGAGTCATACTACCAAGATTCAAATCTAATTTTATATTACTGTTGTATCAAAATGCAATGATACAAACCAGTGACAATCAATAATGTGTATGCCTAAAAATGAAATACAAAATTGCACACAGTCAGCAATTGCATTGCGAACCATTAGCTCCCACAGCATTGCCCTTGACTACAGCGAATTACCAATGTACAGTTTAAAAAGCTTTGCCTGAATTTTGCATTTATACACCATAATTGTGGGGGGTGGGGGGAACCCATACTTGCTCTGCTTTTATTCACAATAAATGATAATCTTAGAGCTAAAACTTTATTGTCTGACAAATATTTAAAGATTGAAAACATTTCCATTTTGCAGCACATGTTAAAACGACGCCAAAACGTCCAGATCCATCTTGGTTTTCTATAGCTGGCTTCTGAGATCAAACAAAATGAAAGACCATAGTAGTACAGTGTTCACTGACTTGCCACTTAGGACAGGCATATTTTAATTACATATTCATGCATTTTGCAGTCAAACATAGTCTAACATACATGACACTGTGTGGTTGAAGACAGTTGCTGAGCAATAATCTTGAACACAAGTACTGTGAATTACAGATGAGAGCAATGCAAAAATTACATTCTTATTTATAATCTGGTAAACAAAATTAATACGTTTTATGCCTTGTATTTTTTGCATAAAACCTACGGTCTAAATGACTGTTTATTGTTACAAAAAATATTTTTAATTCTATCAGCACAGATACTAGAAACTGAGGTATTTTATATACTACCTCTGCAATATGTGCGAGAGCAGAACATTAGCATAGACAAATACACAAATAATAAAGCTGGCATTGCTGCAAAATATTTGAACACAAAGAGAAAAGGGTATCTTGCCTATTATTTACTTGTAAATCCTCTGCCACAATCCACAAACGGGATCTTTACTCCAATGGCTGTCAAATATATTCTCCTTTAAAAAAGAACTTTTTTCTTTTTTCTTTTTTTTCTCTTTTTTCCCAATAAACTGCAAAAATGCTACTTCAATGAATTCAAATACTTTCTCATATCGTACTTTGGTTAAAAGGTGATGCATATACAGCTAAATCAGGCCAAAATCATGTGATGATACTGCCACCCAGTAGACACTGTTGGGTACTTTGGCCATCAGAAGTTCATCCAAATTTGTAAGTATTTCACTATGCATATATTTATTTTTCTGATCCTAGGCATAACGTGTTTGTTGAGGAATATACAAAATTAATTTTGTTAAAGATGTAATTTCTAACATGTTAGCTATATTACTGAAGGATTTGATGATGTCTTGCAGTGTTCCTTGAAAGCTGTGGGAGTTAAGAAGAAAACTGGGGGAAAAATAATGGACAGATGTTGCTGCTTCAAGATTAATCAGCACATGTGAAACGTTATTTACTGGAAGTATAAACACCAACTTTCCTGGCGCTTAAATGGCAGACATCAGCCCAATACACAACATCAGTCCAACATTCTCTTCAAGCATTTCCTACTTCAGAAAATTTTTTCTTGAATGTATGAAATTAGCACACGAGTTCAGGAATGCCCTAAGTATTACTATTGACATCAAGTGGATCCAAAAGAATGCAAATGAGTCCTTTTTTAAGTATCACATGTCAAAGGGAGTGAATGTTAATCACTTAATGCATACCTATTTTATTCCAGTTCTATAGTAAAATTTTCAAGAACTTTAGTGGTTATTCTCAGCGGGGTGAATTAACCCGTTAAGCCTAGAAAGTATTAGATCAGATCAAATTACATTAAACACTTAAGGAAACACACATACACTCTATAGTTTTAATTCTTTAATCTTAGTCAGTTCAGCAACCAATCACATTTTTAACTGAGATTTGGGAGTAAAGAAACTTCTAATAAAGAATACAGGATCAATTTAAAGTTGTGTGGATTTGCCTGTTCAGGTCCTCAAAAATCTCCACCTCATTAAGTTCAGTAATTTTTTAGAATGTCTTTTTTTTTTTCAGTCCAGGCAGTAACAAGTTAGCTAATATACTTTAATTGTATCTATATATCATTTGATCAAAATAACATAATACAACTCATGGAAATGCTTCTGAATGATAATCAGTTACATTAAACTGACTTTTTCCCACTTAAAAATACATTAAAGGTCAAATTGTATAGCTATAATGGTCAAATACTGATAAACCATCTCTATAGAAAGGACTACTGCAATATGAATACTAAGACAATCTAGTTTCTAGTAGTTATGTTTGTAAGCGTGTGCATATTGCAGTCTCTGCAACTGATGTGAAGGTCTCCAGTCTCTGAAATGCATAAGCATTTAAATGGGCAAACATTTATATGTATTTTTGAGTACTATTACCATGAGACAGAATATCTGATCTGTATTGTATAAATCCATACTGCCAATTTGTTTCACTTAGTTTCATAGCAGATCTCTAGACTCCATCTTAGCCAAGCTTAGAACATGACAGCTGAAGGCTGAAGCTGCAGTACGAAGTGAATATGATCATTCCCGCAGTGGGAAATACCACAAGTGGAACAATGTGTGTCACAGCTCTTACTCTACAGACAGTATAAGCTTATGCCAAAGCACTTCATCTGGGAATTAAAGCTCACTTTCAAGTACAGATAACTAAGAAGTATAATACCAAGTTTAAAATCTCTACATGAAAATTTCCAATATCAATGCATAGAAGAAATTACACTGTTCACAAGAGTTTGTGGGTTTGTGTATAAACAGGACTAGTTCACTGGAATCACTTACGGAATACAACAAAATAAGCACTACCACTACAACTTCCTGCTTAAAAGATAGTTACTGCAGTCTTTAATGAAGCTGCACCTTCAAGTGTTTGCTGCAGAACATTTATTTCAGAACCACACTGCTCTAACATATTTTTTAATTTATACAAGATGAACAAATTATTAAGAAACATTTTGACAAATTACAAGGATCTGGTTATTGTAATACAGCTCAGCAAGTCCACAGGGAGATTTCAAATTGCTCAGAGGTATTTCCATCACGATGTTTACAAACCAGATGCAGTGGAGGAGGAAGGCTGGTATGGAACTTCTATCACACATGAATTAGTAAGAAAAGCGCCAGCACAGCCATAAAAAGGTCAATATAGCATACAAGCATAAAACAGACTACTACGAGTATTGTTTATAACTATTTATAGCAGATGCCAATCATGTCCATAGCAGGCTTACAACTACAGCTCCTTTCATAATTCCTTACATCTTTTAAGAAATTGCCTTTGTTAACATTGCATCTATAAAATAGTCTTAAATAAATAGCAGCAAGGTATACCACCTATTCTCCACTTGATTTCCCAAAGTTATCTCATTGAAAATGGTAGTGACTGAAAACCCCCCAAAATAATACTTTTCTAAGTCTCTGTAGACAAAATAATAAAACAATATATACTATATAATTATAGAAAATTAATATAATTAATGTAATTGCATAGTGTGTGAAGACAGAAATTCAAAAATTAGAAATCATGAGGGACAGACAGAAAGTAAGAATTAGATGGGAAAGAACTGTTAGTTTTACAACTTAGAAAAGCAGGAATTATTTTCCAAGTTCCATTAGGTCAGTGGGTCCAAGTTTATTACAGCATCCATTGTGGCCCCAGTCCAGACTGAATTCAATGGGAATCTTTCCATATGCTTTGGATCAGCCACTATGCTGTCATGCCTTATATCATCTTTGTCAACTGGGAATAACAGAGTAGTTCGTTCAGACTAGTCTGCCTGAAGTTCCAGAAGTCTTTAATTACCTGTTTATTTATAAGACCATTCTTATATTTATCTTCTTAACAGAAATTAACTCTGCTGAAAATGTAGTATGGAATGAATTTAGTTAACTTGTCAGTCAGAATGAAGAAGATAACGCAGGTTGCAAATAAAGTCTGTTAAAAATACATACACCTAAAGTGGACATAAAATTTGTAGTTGACAGGAAAACCTGCATTCAGTCTAAAAAATATGGTTGAGCCTACAGCAAGCACTGTGTAATAAAGAATGATTATTGCAAGTCTTGTGCTGCCAAAGCTGTCATCTTCCTCTTCCTAAAGTGGGAACAAGACTAACAACATCTGTTATAGTAGCTACAGTAATCAGAAAGTCATCAGCAAGACTCTGCCCTTTCTACTCCAACTATTCAGAAATTAGAAGAAACAAAGAAACAATCACTAAAAAACTAATTCAACTAGCCAAACCTATTTGTAAAGAAATACGGATATATGGCATATGCCTACCAAAGTCTTACTGCATCAGCTGTTTATGTCGAAAAAACCACCCCACCTGAATAACCATTTCACCTTATTCATAAATTTATTTACAGGCGAAAGCCAGAATTTTCAACAAATGAATCAGGCATTCTTTTGAGACCCACAAGACATGATTTGCAGAACAAATACTAGTCCTTACTTCTCTTATGACTGTATGGTGACACCTTTGAAAAGCAGGCCATCAGTATTCAGAGTTCAGCTGCTACTATCAAGGCATCTCAGATTAGTGGAAAAGAATTAATATTAGAGTTGAAGCTAAGAGTTTTGATAGACTCACACCAACCAGTTTGCTGAGTCTCTTGATCACTTTTCTTTTAAAGAATGACGGGAAGTAATTTGTTCTAAATATATTACTTAGAAAGAGAGTGTTATTTCATAGCAGTGCCTACTTTAAGGCAATATAAAACTTGAATGAGAATGTAGTACTCGGCAACATTTTCACAAGTATTAAACCCATACAACACATGATCTTTTGAGCACTGGAAATCCAACAGGATTTTTATGCTAAGAGATTAAAAATAGAAATACAACAATAATCAGACTAGGCGCGTTAAAAAATAAACTGAAAACCACACATTTTTCAGAGAATGCATCGATCTAGATCTGGCATTCCTGATGCAGTTATAAGAGATCAACAGGCAAACCGGAAGTGTATAACAGTGGGAGTCAGGTCAGAAGCTGAAAGCCATGTTACGCTGTTATCACTGGCATAAATGAGGCCACATCTGAAGTCTTGTGATGTGACCTAAATATTAAGGACAACCTCTACCATTTTAAGTGTTTGCAGCTGTATTTCTGAAAAATAGGATTTCTGGAGAGTAAACATGAACAGTTGCAAACATTTAGACATACTACCTGTGGCAGGACAGCATATGTTAGGCCTAGAAGAGTACTATAAGCATCCTGCCAGCTTCACCCACAAGCACTCACTTCAGAGTTCCCATCTGCATAACTGTAAACACAAGAAGTCGTCTAACACAGCTTCCACTGAAACCAAACTCTGACAAAATTCTACCTATGTTAAAAAGGATAGCCAGGTTGAAACTAAGCTCAAACAAATATTGATTTATTGTATCCTTGAGACAGTTACCCCCTCAAAAAACTGTATTTATCAAAACTGTCATCAGCAAGACAGATGACTAGTCATTAAACTGCTCAAGTGACAGCATGGCCTATTTTTGTCATCAGTAAAATGAGCCTGATTAGTGGCTTTATTAAATGCTATCTAAATTATTCTGTCCATACTGTCAAACTTTATTCTTACACAGAGTGGGTAGAATTGGATGGTCTGACTATTTAGGGAAAACAACCACATCAGTTGGAATTATTTACTTAACTTTATAACCTACTTTTTCCTGTTCATAAATTTGGGGATTAATAAGAGTAACAATATACCAGAAAGTATGTTGTCCAGAAAACAACCACACCTCCCAGAGGCTGGAGGCAAAGGGAGTTTAGTTCAACTGGGCTCTTCATCCTAGACAGTTGCTGCTTCTTAGATGCTGTCTCAAGATGCATTCATTTTGCAACCAAGCTCTCTTTATTTGCTAAAGCCAGAGGGATCATAAGATGGCTATTTCTAAAAAGACCAACCTAACAAATTAGGACATGCCTAATGCTATTGTGGCTGAATGGAAGAAATAAAGGCTGTTTGCATGTATGTTTGTGTGGGTGGGGTATCCTTGCGACCTGCTGAGCCGTCCCAGGGCCGCAGTTGCCTCTGGCTGGTTAATGATACAGTCACACAGTTTAAATAGTATTATCCAAGGCCTGTCTTGAGCTTAGCCAGCCTATTTGGTGATCACAGGGAGAGCACAGCAGAGTCCAGTCCCTCTGTTCCACATCACTGCCCTAACTACTAGGGTATCCCACCAGAGAAGATCACACTGAATTGCACAGAACAGGAGCAGAGAGGAGGTGTTTACACATTATAGATCAAATACACATTGGAGGAACAACAGAAACAACAGAAGCAGTAAGTTGCACAAGACATCCCTCACAGCCCCCACAATCCATCTTACTTTCCAGCAGATGGAAATCCAGCTACCCTCTACGTCAATAGGGGAGCCCACATATCCCATAGCTGAGGATAGTGTTCATTTTGCACAGCCGAAGTACACTTTTACCACAAAGTTGCTGCACAGAAATGCCCTTTGCTCCTCCTCCAGGCTCTAAATAGATGGGAGTACCATGTCTGCACACACAGTCTGGTGCTACAACATTAATAGAGGTAGACAAGCAGGTATGACTAGGTGTTGTGGTTTCCAGCAACTAAGTACTACACAGCTATTCACTCACCCCCACCCCATCCCTGCCCAGTTGGATGAAGAGGAGAATTAGAAAAAGGTAAAACCTGTCAAAAGAACAGTTTAATAATTGAAATAAAGTAAATAATAACAACAACAACAATCATTGTAATGAAGAGGAGAGAAAGAGACAGAAATAAAACCCAAGGGGAAAAAAAAGGTGATACACAACACAATTGCTCACCATGCACTGACTGATATCCAGCCAGTCCCTGAGCAGTAATTGGCAGCTCCCAGCCAATTCCCCCCAGTCTATACACTGAGCGTAAGGTTCTAAGGTATGAAATATCCCTGTGGCTAGTTCAGATCAGCTGTCCTGGCTATGCTCCCTCCTGGCTTCTTGTGAACCTCCTCACAGGCAGAGCCCAGGAAACTGAAAAGTCCCTGACGTTGGGTATGCACTACTTAGCAAAACTAAAACATCAGCGTGTTATCGACATTTTTCTCACACTAAATCCAAAACACAGCACTGTACCTGCTACTAAGAAAAGTAATCCTATCCCAGCTGAACTCAGGACACTAGATGTCTGACACTTCCTACTGGTTACCTTGAGGCAATTTCCTGGTCAGCATGTAGACTTTCAGATCTTCAGAAGAATTTCCTCTGATTATAAACAAAGCATATAGTGCAGTCTGGTTTGCCCTTGTTAGGACTGTGTAAATCTTTTGTAGTTGTTTATATATTGGAAGTCTTCCTCTATATTATGTTGTGGTGATTTTAAAAGACTTAGTGATTTTAATGTCTTACATCTGCCACTTCATTTCTTTTTAAAGCAAAAGTATGGGACTTAAGTGATGGGTTTAAATTGCTGTTTAAGTTGTTATATTGTGAAGCATTTACATTAATTTTAAACAAAATTATATTTCTTTAGTAGGTACAGGTCAGACTTAACCAAAGCTATCAGATCAGAAAGACAGCTATTAAAGTATTAAATACTTAGTTTTCCCTAAGTCAGAAAGGCCCTCTCCTTGTTATTTTTTAGATTATTTTTTAAGAAAATCACGACTAGCTAACATTTTTTTCTAAAAATGAAAAGAGATAAAAAAAGGCTAGAGACAACAGAAGAAGTCTTTTTACTATCTCAACACATTTGTTATGGCATACTAATAATATACCAAAACCTTTTCACTTTTATTTTATGTTTTTTAATTAATATGCACTTTCAGCCTTTCTTACATATGAAGATACCATAGATCATAAAAGGTTAATACATCTCACAGTTATCTGCAGCAGAAAAAGAGGAAAAAATAAAGCCAAGTAAGGAATTATGTGCGTTCTTCACTTAAGCCAGCCAAGTAGGAAAAAAGTCTCTTGGGAGTGATTGTCCAGCTTTTTTCAGTCTAGTCACAAAGTTTTATGAGGTTTTGGTGAATATATAAAACACTTAAATGAAAAAGCTTGAGAACTTTTCAGCCGGGAGTGTTATTTCCATCTCCTAGATGTCAAAACTCTCTACCAAATTTCAGTACCACGTAACACATACTGCCTCTCATTATATTCAATACCACAAAATTTTCAGAATTTATAAATCTGTACCTCCTTATCTTACAATTGAAAAGGTAATTCAAAATGTAATTCATCTGGAAGGCAGCATTCCACCAACTGAGCTCCATTTACTGATCTTGGCCTACAGAAGAATTACTGATGGTTTGAAGACAGCTGTCTCTCTCTCGGCACTCAAGGCTTTCAGCTGTTTCTACAGATATCTTGGCTCCTCTGCTTCAAGCAAAGTCTGGTGGCCTTCAAGAGCCAAACAAGGAAACAAGGAGGAGAAAGCCTAGCTATCACATATAAAAAGAAGGAAAAATCAGCTGCCCTGAGGAGTTGCCCAAATGTCAGTAGAGGAACAATGTCTTTGGGAACAAGCAAAGCAAAAATGCAGCAGCATGTACCCCAGCTAAGCAAGAAGAAGAGAGATACAGATAACATGGACAGTGTCACAAGATGCAAGGAATTAAAAGGCCAATAAAACTTAACAAAGGAGAGGGGGAGACAGTGAAAAATAAACCTTTAAAAGCACAATTAACAAATATATGAAAAAACATATAACATTTGCAGAAATTAGAGTTAAAAACACCCAAAATCTTTCCTTATATAAGTAACTATCAATATTTAACCACACCATTCTAATAATAGGAAAGAAGTCAATAATAAGACCATTTTATAAAATATATACAAATTGGCATATAACAGCAAAATAGTTAAGGTATCTTTGACTTTAAAGGCTTCTTTATTTCTTTTACTAAATCCAAATTTAAAGATGAACACCAGAAAATAAAAAAGCACTTTTTCAAAAATGTATGTATCAACCAATTCAAATCAACATGGATGAAACATGATGTACAGCATCTATTAACTAAAAAAAACCCACAAACCAAACAAATCAGTACATAAGGATATGTCAGCTATTTAACCACTTACGGGCTCTCCCCGATGTCCTTCTAGGCCTGGAGATCCAGGCTGTCCGGCTTCTCCCTTTAAAATAAAAAAGGCTGTTAAATACTTTATTATTAAAAAAAAAAATCTTCCTTAGGATAATAAAAATAATTATTACAAATAGTATATTATAAGTAAAATGTAAACCCAATAAAAATGATCAGGCTTCATCAACAAACATCTCTTAAAAACAGCCTCAAATACATAAGTGTTGTCAATCTGATATTCCCTCATGCTGCATCCTACAGACAGCTGTCAGTTTGCAAAAGGAGAGACAATTGTCTTTTGAATCAGAATAGCAATTACTGGTTGAAGAAGCACGTAAAACAGTAATAAATTGCTGTTGTCTAATTGTTAGTACAATAGTCTGAAAACTATTCCAAAGCACTTCAGAACATAACAGTACCAGACGTGATCAAACCTTTATGTCCTTACTCAAAACATGTATAACAGTAAAAATATTGTGAAAAACTGAAAAATAATTCCAGAAATAAAAGCACATAAAACAAATTCAAAGATAATTGCATATATATATATATAAATAATATGGTAATAATTAACTTAAAATTACAAGAACTGGACTTGACATAACAATGGGTAGCATCTGGGTTTAAGCTATGCTTTTTTTCCACATTCTTTCCCAGAATGAATATTGTAAGAAAACAGGAAAGCTCCAGCAGAAATTTCCTTCAAAGACAGCCTGTTTGGTAAGGCTCTGAATTTGATTACAGACATAGAATAAAACATTGTTTTATAGCAAGCAGATGGTGACGTCAAGCTGACAAAATGTTTGAATGAAGACTATGGCTTCTGTTAACTACTATAACATAAAATTAATAAATCTAATGAGTATGTCATATTTCTGTACTATAATACTTAAGAAAATAGTCAAGAAAATGTCTTTCAGTTTAAATGTACACAGGTTGACACAACTAATATACCGAATTATCTGTATACTGTTTACAAGTGTAAAACCAGATTAAAATACTCTCCAAATTCATGCTTTATTAACATAATACTTCACTTCAAAGGGCCACCAGTGACACTTAAAATTTTATGTTAAACAACTGCAACTATTACTTGTCCATGTTATTAAATACCAGAGAGGAAAAAAATCTATTTTTTTTTCTACTTTCTATAGCACCAGAAAAGGAATTTCTCCACCAACTCATCAGAGAGAGAGGGGGGGGGGGGGGGGGGGCGGGGGGGGATGTCTGTGTGTCTGTCTGTCTGTCTGTCTGTCTGTCTGTCTGTGTGTTTTAATAAATTCATGTAGGCAACTAAGCTCCTATCACAGAAGGCAAGACAATTGATGAAGACTTGATTCAGCTGACCAGCCATCAGGAGCTCAATTTCATTGCCTGCACACAGAGATTTGCTCATATTTCAGATACCCAAGGGTGTCTTGTTTGGATTCCTACTCCCACTCCAGAAAGGCATTTGCTTTCCATACAATCTATGACATATTTGTCAGCTCCCTTAGGATGCTTTGTACACTAATGCATCTCAAATGCACCAGACACTTTTATATACACAACTAAACTGGCGGTACCTACAAGTTTGCCTTGTTTGATCTGTATTACTCTCCAGGCTCCACTGGCATTACATTGACATTAATGGCAACATAAGTAGCTACTACATCCATAGACGCAAACTCAGCTGAGTGTTTTCAGAATGTCTGTTAAATTCTCTTTGCTTGATATATTGCAAATGTCAGTGATAAATGCTCTTGTAGATATATATTAATAATGACAATTTGTAGGCAGGTACCAATGAGATTTGAAGATCAAAATGGAATTAATCTAGCAGTAGTTAAAACTAAATCAAGTAACACATAAAGAAGTCCTCCAGGATCATAAAAATAATCTGCTGACGGTTGCTGAAGGTAACTTCAGAAAAATGAGCAATAAGAAAATATTTTTTTCCATAATTAAGATTTACAACTTCTTTTGCTAACATATTTTAAGGGTGTAAACTTCAGGGCAGTTAAAAAAAAACAGTACACCAATTTGACATAAAATAAAGTTACGCCATTACCTTTAAGCACAGTCTCATTTGGCCTTCCAAAGAGAACAAATAAAACAAGAAATATTCAGTTTACCTACATTAAAAGGTAAAATTTTATACATACTTTTAAAGGCTGTTATTTTAGATGAGTTTTCCTAATAAATTTTTCAATTGCTTAGTTATACATTGAAGTTGGGCAATTTTTAGAATAACAGTGCTGTAGTGTTGCATGTAAGTTTTAAGTTCCCCCTGTAATTTCAAATTAAGATACCTATGTGTGTTTTTCTACCTGAAGTTGTCTAGAGATATGTTAGGGATCTAAGATCCCATTACAGTGAACAGGGCCTTGATTCAGATACCTAATCACAAATGCCTGGTGCTGTCTGAGGTGCTCTAGGGCAGCCAAGGCTTTCACATTCAGCTGGCAGGTACCACCTACAGGAAACCTGTGTCCTTCTGAAATGGCACTTACAGGTCACCTGGGGTACCCAAAACCAGCAAATAGGACTGCAAACTTATGAGTGGTCTCGCAAAAGTTATAGCAGCTAATAGTCAGCAACTTTATAGAATTACTTTAGAGGCTCCATTTATTATATTTACTAAAAGCTTGGTTCAGTTGTTGACACATGGATGTGTAGAGTTATTTGCTGCTGCAAATTAGGGTGAAAAATTCTTCACCATGAAGACAGTCAAGGATGGAATGAGCTGCCCAGTTGTGCAGCCTCCATCCTTGGAGGTTTCAAGACCCAGCTGAGCAACCTGGTATGGATTTAGTGCTGTCCTGTCTGTGAGATGCCCCAAAGTCCCCTCCAGCCTGAGTGAGGCTGGGATACTTCTGGATCCACCTTGTTGTCAGCTGCTGCCTGGAAGGGTTTAGGTCTCATAGGTCTTGTGTCATATCTCCTTGCTGCAGCAGGTGTCACAGATATGCCATGGTATCCCCAACTGCTCCAGACAAGCATAGTCACAAAATGGAAGACCCAGATCTCCAACAGCAGCAATAGGAATTCAGACAAATGCACTTAAAAGTACACTTGCATTTTTGGACACTGAAGCAACGTTAATCTTGAGCAGCCCTACATAATTTATTATTATTGTTGTTGTTGTTGTTAAAATATTATAGGAACAAAGCTGCTGTTGAAAAGCTTCTTTAGAACAATTCAACTGAACATTTACATCTCATATTAATATTTTTTTTCTGTGAACTTAAAACTCATACTGTTAAAGTCCATCTTTTCACAGATTAGAACAGTGCAAACAACTGGGTACACAAAAAAATACCTGATCCTGTAGTCTTTTCTACAGTAGAAAGACACTTAGAACACTTCAAAACTGTTCTAAATTAAATATAAAGGGCACTGCACCGTGAAGAGAATACAAACATAAATATGAATGCAACACTGAAGATGTTTTCCCCTATCTTTCATCCAGCTCCCTTCAAAAGCAATAATAATAATTAGATTACTTCCTTCTTAACTTTCCGCAGCGTATGCTTGTATATAAATCTCATTAACAGATTCACAGAGCTAAACACAAACAGGCTAAGGGACATGAAGTATAAACAATCTCTGATAATCACTAATACACTCTTAATAAAAGCTTTGCACCTATGCACAATCCAACAGAAGTCTGCCTATGGAGGGCAGTAACCTTTGGCGTTGCCCAGTAACACACATTATTTTAACCTCACAGAATAAAGTGGGTATATTTAGACCAATAGAGATGCTATTGAAGACTTTGCCAAGATATGAATATACATTGTACATACCTTGAAACCAGGACTTCCCGGTAATCCATCTTTCCCACTTCTGCCAGGGTCTCCCTGTGGGAACAGTTAACAGTCATCAGTAGGTGAATTAACAAGCAAAAGTTAAAGCTAAATTGTCTTTGCAAAACTTACGGATCGCCCAGGCATTCCTGGAAACCCCGTATCACCTTTCTCTCCTTTTGAACCCTGAGAAATACAGCAAACAAAAACTAAGTAGTGCTGCAAATTCAGTGTATTTAACCTATTAATCATGTATATTATTTCTTATTTTGAAAATATGGAAGATCTGTTTCTTTTTCAATTCAGGCAGTGGTCAATTAATAACTACACCCTGTTACAGAAACGTAAATGTGCTCTAAAATTACAGAAATGTGAAGACAGACCCTCTACCAAATTGCTTAAAACTCTAGACCAATAAATAGATGAAGAAAACATAAGGATAGGTGAAAACTGTTAACATTGGATGACCAAAATATGCTCTCTGAAACACAAACATTTACATACAAGCACACCCTGCTTTATATAAATTACATGTTAAAACAACATCTCTCTTCCAGGCCACTATCTGTCTCAATCCATTCGTGTGCTCCTCTCCTCACTCCCCATACTCCTCTCCCTCTTCCCCTTTGGTTAAGTGGTTCATGTACATTTCTATGTATTAAAAAGCACAGGCTTCTTTTCAATGTAAGTATTACATATACCCCATATTAAAAGCACAGACACATTTGCAAATAATATAAGCATTTTGTATTCTGTTAAAATGAATTACATCGATCCATTAACAGAAGGATGAACAGAGTTCTCAGAATATCCAAATAAGCAGAGCATGAGCTGAATGTTACTAGACATAAGTATATCCAGCAAACTTCAGTGGAAATTTTTCTGAGTTAGGACTGCAGAATTAAGTTCTTTGTGAATACACATATTAAAAAAATATAAATAATATTGTATGAGGTGCAGGCACCCTGCACTGGCGGGGGCTGCAGGGCCCCGTGAGGGGTGGCCAGGGCTGCCCCAGGCCAGGCACAACCGGTTCCAGCCGGCTCCAACCAGCCCCCGCAGGGCTGGGTGGTGGTGCCTCGAGGGGAATGTATTTAAGAAAGGGCAAAACCATGACACAGGCAAAGTAAGGAGTGAGGGGAAAAGTGAGAAACACAGCCCTGCAGACACCCAGGTCAGTGCAGAAGGACAGGAGGAGGTGCTCCAGGTGCTGGAGCAGAGATTCTCCTGCAGCCCGTGGGGAGAACCATGGTGGAGCTGTGGTAATCGAGCTGCAGCCCTCAGGGGCCCCACGCAGGAGCATGTTTATCCTGAAGGACTGCAGCCTGCGGGAAGGACCCATGCTGGAGCAGGGGAGAAGTGCGAGGAGGAAGGAAAGCAGAGAGGAACTGTTATGGGCTGGCCATCCCACCTTGCTGCCTGTTCCCCACCCCATCAAGGAGTGAAGTTGAGCCTGGGAAAAAGCAGGGTGGAGGCGAAGGTGTTTTAGTCTTTGTCCTTTGTTTCTCACTATCCAAACCTATTTTAGTTGGCAATAAATTTAACTTTTCCCCAAGTCAAGTCTGTTTTGCCTAAGACTGTAGTCAGTAGGTGATCTCCCTGTCCTTATCTGGACCCACAAGCTTTTCCATCTTATTTTCTCCCCCATACTGTGGACGAGGGGGAATGAGAGAGTGGCTGGGAGGGCATGAGCTGGCCAGCCAAGGTCACTGCACAACAGATACCAATAATATTTTGCTTTATTTTATGATTATAAATTGACTTGCCTTTTTGCCATATATCCCTGGCACTCCTTGATCTCCTTTAGGACCCCTTTCTCCCTAGACAAAATGTGTGTGAATAAATTAATTTTTAAAATAGAAGTCGTTACATACAGATATGTATACAAAGTGTACACGTATAGCAGACACCAAATGAGGAAGGCAAAGAGCTCCATCTGATATATAAAAGAATATGCTTAAGACAGTAAATGCAAATCTTGAATTTCCCAATCTCTCCTAGGGGAGAAGCCCAGAATGTCCAACACTGCTGATGAGACAATCCACACTTTGCAGGCTTAATGCTTCTATTTTCAATGGAGAAGGCACTTTGACTTTCTTATCGCGTCAATATAGGTATGTACCTACATGAAAATTCAGCTCTTTCAAAAGTGCTGCACTCTTCTGAAGACCTTATTTGAAAAGTTTAAAACACAGATTTGGAAAAACTAAGAAGTAAATTCAGTTGTGTACTAACACAGAAGAGCAAAAGATATTGTTGATATTTTAGGAAACATACAAGTGGAATAAACTCATTGGGTTAGACCAGAACTATCCATCAAGATACTGTCACTTGAATGGCTTCAAGAAAATTATGTATTTTTTGACATATTATTTGCCATGAAGAGGATTCTAAGTAGTAGTAAAATCAAAGTTCAAAGTTAATATAGAATCCCATAGAACAGAACAAAAATGAAAAAAACAGGCAGCTTCCATTGCTTAATATGTATGTAATGAAGTCCCATGGCCTATATCTTCCTTCAATTTCAGCATCACATCTATTCATTTTATGTAGTTTATCAAATGCACTGGCATAATATTGCATATAAACTTGTTTTCCCTCTAAACTATAGAGCAAGCTGAAACACACGAGTATTGTAACAAGAAATATTTAATTGGAACCTTTGGTGCTGGCATCCCATGTAATCCAGGAAAACCAGGTAGTCCACGGTCACCCTAGAAGAGCAAACATATTTTAATTCCTTATACCTAAAACAGTAGTAATATACTATAATAAAACTCATCTTTTCAATGATCAACAAATACTTGAAAGACATTTATACATCAACATATCAGCTACCTAACATCAGTATGCTGACTGATGAGTTTGTTGATCTTTAAAAAAGATTCAACATATAAAAGCAAAAAAATACACAATCACTAATTTTTTTAGAATACATTTTACTGTAATCTCTCAATAAGGCTTTATGGAGGTTCAAAAGTTGCAATTTAGCTCTGACAAGAGGAAAAAAAATCTTTGAAAGGAGCTTTTAAAATCTCTGTAGGACCTGTAATAATTCTACCATCCATTCCTAATTCCCAAAGAATAAGGAAATTCCCTAAATCTGCGAAGGCTTTGCTCCTACATTTTACTGAAAAGATCAAAGACCTGCTGACCTTGTCAAATTTCTCACCAGCTTACTTTGGATGAGTGAAGTACTGAAAAATAAGGTATTAAGTACTTTTTCTAAACAAACAAAGTTAAACCAAAACACGCTGATAAAACAACTCTGGCACTTTGACAAATGAGTTCTTATTTCGCAGTTAGCAATTAAAAGCAAAAGCCAAAACATCAGTTCTTTTTATTTTCCTCACAGGTGTCAGATACCAGGAATTCAAAAACTTTTGCTATTGATACTCAAGTAATTTGTCTGACAATTTGTCTGCAAGCTCCCTTGAGCAACTACAACAAAAGGCTAAATTATAATTTGGTACTATCTGATTTGAAACAATAAAATCAAGATTGAGTTATTGTCTCAGTAGACGAGATCTACTTCACTCATGACAAAAAGCCTACCACCAAACACTTTTTGGACCATCATAGTATTTTCTCTCTGTCAATATCTAACTTTATATTGAGCAATATATTTCCATTTGTTTAATAAATTATATAATAAGTAATTATTTATATCAGTATTATTTAATAAGTAATATATTCTTTGTAAGTAAATTATGCTCAGGAAGTTAGGTCTTGGTACTCTCCAAGACAAAGGGTAAAAAAACATGTCTCAGTTGTATTTATCAAAACCATTCATCTCTAATCAGATTTGGAGAGGTCTGTCACATATTCACAGAAGACAGGAACATGACCACAGTAACGACAGCTTGTGGGTTAATGCTATCAAAATATCTCTCAACAAATAAGTATTCAAAACAGGCAATGGAATGGGGTTCAAAAAATCAGCAAAACTTGTAAAATAAATTCATACATCCATCGCTCCTTGATGAAAAAAAAACGCAGCCTCAATTTCTGCTCGTAAGCAGTGATTCAATTATTGGATAACCTAAAACATTTGGCAATGGAAACAGTTTTAAATTAGTTGCTACAGAAACATTACAAGTAATGGGATGAAATTAAGAGATGAAAATTTGGGCTGAATCATCAGGAAAATAATTCTAATTGCAAGACCTATTTTACAATGGAAGAAGTTTTAGAAAATGGTGGTGGAAGCCCTATTTTTTGGCACATTTTAAACAAGGCTGGACTGAGCATTAGGAAATATTCTGTCTGTCACAACCCTGCACTGCCAGGAGAATAGTTTTTCATCATCAGTATCTCACTTTCTGCACATGATCCAATATCGACTGATCAATTAGATTAACATCTAAGATCTATTAGATTAAGATGCCTAAAGCACAGAACACATAAGCACATTTTTGAGTTCTAATCGTGCATTTGAGAATTCTGCTGAATAGTGATGAATTTAAGGACCTGCTTTTAATATTGGAAACTTGAAAAGAAGGAAATTCTACAGTAAAATCTATTTATAAAACAAGTGTTTGTTTTACAGGAAAGGCCTTGAAGTTTTAATAACCCCAAACCAAACCACTTTTTTGTCACAATAAACTTAGAACTTTTCTAAACACAGGGCAAAATTATGACAGAAGGGTGGACACAGATGTTTACAGATCAATTGGATCTGCCAATAGCCAATGGCTAGTTTATTCATGGTATGTATAGGAGATCCAGATTCAAGATTACCCTGATTACCAAAAGGGAATTATATACAAGCTTCCACATTTGTCTGGAGCTCCAAGCTACTAGCTACACCTCGGACAGAATTTTTCCACAAAAATCTTTGGTTTCAATTAGTCAGTGTTTTTTGATAAAAAGTGCCATCCAAAAATTCCTACCTAGCTCATCTGGTTGCTCGCTAAAGGGAAAAAGGTTGAAGAGACAGAAAGAAATCATTCTGGCAGGTGTCTGTATTATGCTTTCAGGTATGTATATTTAGATATGCTTTCCAAATATAAATTATTCAGTGCAATAAAGTTGTTACTGGCAGTGGTAAAGCATATATAAACTTTATTAAATAAAGCAGACCAGATTCAGAAATGAACTAACATTCTAAATTTAGGATTCCTATTCCTCCTTTATTACCTTTTTAGTAAACAATTCTCACAGAAGCTTCATGTGAAAATATTGATACTATTAACTGTACAACCAAAAATGAGAAATGCTAATAGTAAAATCTTCTTATCTATTACATTTATTATTTTTTTTTTACCTTAGCCCCATTTTTCCCTGGCTCTCCCTTGATACCTGGTAAGCCACGTGGTCCCTAAGAGAGAAAAAATGAAAACCAGCTTAAATAGTAATACAATCTGATACAGAATGAGACACAGAAATGTAATACAATGTGACCTGGGGACTGATGAGTCAGCTGGCTGACCATAACATTTTAGTAACTGGATAGAAAACCAGAACCAAGCATAAAATATATTAACATGTACAAATAAGGCACACTACCATAACTCATGACTGGGAACAACAAAACAATTCTTTGCTTTAACCAAGGACCACCCCAGGAAAAAAGGACATCACACAGCCTGTACTAGTCCAGAGATATCCCCTTCCTTTCAAATGTCCATCAGACAAGCCTTCACATATGCCATGTTGGAGGCTCACTCTTCACCCCAGCACGCTCTCAGATATTTAATTCAACAAATTACTAAGTCCTCAACTATCCAGCCAGACTGGATAAAGCAAAATACAGCACTGGTTTCCAGTAACTGTCCCAGGAAGGGCTACTAAATTAATAAAGTGAAGACAGAAAAATAATTCTCCTCCATCAGTCTGGGATTTATCTGAAACCTACTTTTGGATGTGTGAATTGTAGGTAATCAATCACCATGACAAGATCACTGTTACTAATACATAGAAAAATGGAAGAAACTACTGTTTGGCTTCTGGATCAGGATGAAAATATCTAAGCCCCAGGTGAATTCTGCTCCTACAGGCCTTACCTAGGAATGATTAGGTTTGGGAGCCTAATTGTCAGCCTAACTGCAAACCTCAAAGCCGCGTGAGTTCCAAAGAAATTCACCCAAGCATGGCCCCTGACTTCATGCCATCCACTAAGCCCTTTTCATTCCCCAGATCTCAACTCTCAGTGACAAACAATGGATATTGGGAGAGAGTTGGTGGGATTTGTCTCAGATTTTAAAATTCTAGGAATGAAACAGAAACTTACTTGAACCCCCGGAGTTCCTGGAATACCTGGAGTTCCTGCTGATCCCTGATATCCCTAAGGAAAAGAAACTAAGACTTGTGACTTTTCCTAAGTTACATTTACAAATTTCCAAACAGCTATTTAAGGAAAAAACAATCTTCCTGATTACTAGAAAACTGCTGTCACATCTCTGTCATTTTAGGTCACAAATTTTAGTAACTGCTGTAAAAATCACACATTTGAGATTTAGATAGCAGCTTTCAGAAGCTTTCACCTCTGCATGTGAAGTTTGTGGCCACCAGACTTTATGCTAAAATCTGTTATTTTAGAATTGTTACATGAGAATGTAACAAATATATTGTTTTGTTCCCCACTGGGGAAAGAAAAAACAAAACAACAACAAATGAACCCATATACATAGACATTTTCTCTCTCTCTAAAGAAAAATAGCTCAAAGATGCCAGGACTTTTAAAGGCTTATTTCCAGTTACAGGAATAAGCTTTAACAAACAAGGCATGTTCTAATACATTATGCAGCTAGTTTTATAATATCTCTAAATAATAAAAATTCCATTCTCAATACTAAGCACTCCACTGTGAGCTCCAAGGTATATAACAGGCTATGCAAGTAAAAGAATAATTTGAATGACTGGAACTACGAAAAGAAATACTAAATAATTCATGAGTTGAAAAGAGAATTTCAGGAATGCTTTACTAGAAATCAACATTGGCAGAACAAGAGAACCTTTGCAGAACCCCAAATATATGCCTGAGGTGTTTTGGTAGATTGGATTCAATGAGTACAGCAAAGTTAGCCATTTTTAATGCAAAATTAAAAAGTGCTTTAGAAGAATCCTTTAACAGAGGCAAGTAACTGAAGAATAGGACTTTTACTTAGCTCCATTAAACCCAAGTCATTCCAACAGACAAAATGAGTTACAAAGAAGTTTGGGTTTGTTTTTTTTGAAAACATACAAAACAAGAAGAGAAATTGTCCTATAAAACTGTGAGGCTATTTGGCTCAGACCTTTTAACAGGCATCCCAAATTAAACTTGATAAATCCTATAAAATGGGCTATCCAATTTCAAATACCCAAAATTTGATCTTGATTTGAACTGAAAGGACTAATAATCCTATTTCTAAATGAGTTTCAGTCTTAAAAACTTAGGACAAAATTTAATGAGGGGATTTTGACACTGGTAAAAAGGAGCTAATAAAACCTTTTCAATACAAGGAAGGCAATGTGTATGTCTGATTTCTTCTTTCAATCAGTGAGAATTTCCTAACAGAGCTAAAATTATTTGCTGGGTTAGATACAAGAGAGTACTTGCTGTGCCCTCTTCTCAAAAGACATTTGAGCAGATGTCCGACGAGCCAGCTGGTAATGTTTAGTGTAGAAGTAAACAGAATTCTAGGTCTCTGTCATACATGGATCCTTTATCAAGCATTTCACTTTTAGTGCTCAAGGCAGTTCTAGCAATATCAGCTTTAACTGTAAATGGTGTAGCATTCCCAGATTGCTTATAGGCCTCCTGGGCAGCTGAAACAATTCACCAAGTCAAAAAATGCCTTTAAAAGTTTATCATTTTAGTTCTTCCCCATAAAAAGCAAAGTTTGTATGACTTCCTGCAGGATGTAATTCTATATCAATAAAACTTACTTTCATATTTTAGATGTCTGAAATGCAATTTCCCTTCCTTCTCCTTCTAACTGAGTAGGGGAAGCATTAGAGGAGGACAATTTCCTGGATGAACTGAATTTCAAAATTCACGAGATGAGTTCAGGATGACAAAAATATTTTCAGCTCACAAAACTGTATTTAGCTCAGAGCTAGATCTTGTAATGTGATTTCCAAGCAAATCAAATGCATTGACGTGTTTTTTTAATGGAAAGACAGAACACAGAAGATTCAAAAGGACATTCACAGAAAGTCAGAAAAATGAGAATCACTGCCTGGTACAAATAACATAGCAATTGTTTGAACAAGTTTAAAACGCCTTCTATAAATTATGAAAAACAGCCTTCATAAAAACTGAGCATGTATTTGTATCATTACTCCTTCTGCAGTATGGATCATCAGTCTGCATCCCATAATCATAGAATCATAGAATGGTTGGGGTTGGAAGGGACCTTAAAGGTCTTCTAGTTCCAACCCCCCTGCCAGGGGCAGGGACACTTTCCACCAGACCAGGCTGCTCAAAGCCCCATCCAGCCTGGCCTTGAACACTTCCAGGGATGGGGCATCCACAGCTTCTCTGAGCAACCTGTGCCAATGTCTCACCACCCTCACAGTAAAGAATTTCTTCCTAATATCTAACCTAAATCTACCCTCTTTCAGCTTAAAATAATTCCCCCTTGTCCTATCACTACATGGCCTAGTAAAAAGTCCCTCTCCAGCTTTCTTGCAGGCCTCCTTTAGGTACTGTATGCTACCTCTATATACATAGTACCCTTATATCTATATTTATATATAATATTGTGTGTATATATATACAGTACCTTTAGGTATTATATGCAAACATATACATTTTTTTTTTGCACTAAAGTCAGCACAAGCCCTCTTTTCCTAACCTCAAAGCCCTCAATAAGAGTAGGTATGTGACATACATACATACGCTCCAAGAACTGCTGTGCAATAGCTGACATCTTATGTAAAAGGGACAGAAGAGAAAATTCCCTTTTCAATTGACACAGACAAGTTCAGGACTGACGGTTCACTTTCAAATAAGGTGAAAACGCTAATTTTGCCACCAAAAAGAATTTCTCACAAACTTTACAGAAGACACACAAATGCTGTAGAAAGTACTCTAGCTAACCCTGAATTTGATACTGTTTTGAATGCAGTTGCCTAAACATAGGCAGCTCCTGCCTTTTGACATTTCCTAGATACCCACCCAGTGCACAAAAATGTTTGGGAGGAATTCATCCTTTTGAAGCAGCAGCATGGGCTAGACAAAATACCTTACAGCATAGGAATCCCATACCTCTTGAAGTATATTAGTTCAATATCTGTTGACTAATATGGAAATTTAGACATCCAGTGTCTCTGTACACATGTAAGCACTAAATGTAGGTGTCTTAAACCCCACCTATAATGTTTCATGAATGTTGTCCATCAGCACTCCTCCACAGCACTTTGTTTATATTCTCATTCATTATTTTACATCAGTGCAACTGAAATCAGGATTGTACAAAATCTCTCTCTCAATTTGTTGTGGGTGGGAACAGTATTGATAAATTTATAGTGCCTGAAAAATCTGTAAAGGCAAAGTGATAAGCAGAAAGATACTGAGATGCTTAGTTTTGTACCGGATGGCTGGGTAATTACAATAATCACAGATAAACTGTAACTTTGGAATTTAAGGAAAACAGCAATAATTTACAAATAATTCTAAGGGAAAATGTTGAACAGACTTCTTAGGCCAAATGACTTACATAAAGGACACAGACAAATTAGCTATACTGTCATTATCAGTGAATTAAGAGCCTTGCTGGAAAATGAATGTTAGTTTACCTGTAAGGAAAAAAAAAATGTGCAAGAAGGACTTATGACAAGCATTAATTCCAAAGAACTTTTAGATGCAATAGCAGAGTAAACCTCAGAAGTATATCTTCAATGCACTTGCACGCCTAAAGGACAAAAGTTCAGACAGCATTCACAGGTGTATCACATCAGACAAACATAAAATAAAAATAAAAGTAAATAAAAGTACATACTGATAAGGCAATGACAACTGCAGTGCATGCCTCCTCATTGAAAAACTTTTGGAGTGACCGAACAACATAAATGTCAAAAGCATGACAACAGGACTACTTCGGAAAGACAAGGGAGAAGTAAACAAGCTCAATTTGGCTGAGAAATACGCAAGTATCAACAGTAATGGTCTAAAGATATTTAAGGACTGTAAACACTAAGTAAACAGAACTATTTAGAGTGATGTAGCTAACCATAATGGAATTCAACTGCAAAATAAGAATTTGACTTGGTGTTAAGAAAACCTCCTGACAGAGAGGTCTGCAGACCTCTTGTGGAAGTCTCTTGCAAGAATCTTTAGTACATCTAAAGCACAAACATCTAAAGCATTACAAAAGAAGTTTTCAAAACCTTTTTCATAAAATATATTACATCTTAAAGGACAGAAATTCTCATAGCTATTCAGACATGTATCCACACCAACACTCAAATTCGCAGTAATGCTATGACCTCCCTCACCGTCAGTATCAGTAACTAAAAACCTGCAAGGTAACAGAAATGTTAGAAAGTACTTGATGTTTTTGAATTCAGTGGTTTAGTCTTTCCCTGAGAAGTTGTTTATCACCTAATGTTTTTGCCTCAGGTCCTTCTTCCTCCTTTTCTTAAGATGCTTTTTTTCCCATCCCACTCCCACCTAACCTTCTCTAACACCTCACTATGCATGTACTCATCTGCCCCCTGCTTTTCTTTTTCCTGCCCCTTTGGACATGTCCTCTCCAGCAGGTTTGTGTATAGCCTGTGCCTTACACCTTTCTCTGGAACTTTCTTGAGCAGTGGTAACTCCAGAGCTAGAACAAGTGTAATCTCCTCTCTCCTCCCTCTGTTAAATAGCAAGGCCCTGCAGAAGGACTTTTCATGACATCTGTTTCTGCAGGCTACCAAACTGTCTGCAGTGAAGCCCCTGTGTCTACACATACCAAAACATGAAAATGAAGGGCAGATACAGCATTAGATCACAAAGGTAACTAAATGCAGCTTTTACCCTCCAACATAGACTTGGGGATGACCCCTGATCAAAGATTTGTAATCACATGAGCATTATTATGGGAGAAGTACAGAAAAGAGTTTTTGTTGCCTGGTCTGTTGCCTTTTTTTGCTTTGTTTTGTTTTGGCTTGTTTAAGCCTTTCTCCATTTTTTTAACACTTCCTTCCACTGGCTACTCCATCATCTTCCAAGGCTTTCATAGCTCAGAGCCCCTAGCAATATATTTTAACAGAGCATGATGTTCTGGGCTCAAATACCACAGAGGGGGAAAAAAAATATCCATCAAGATTATTAAATACAAGGTCATGAATCCAGCTTTAAAAGTTCCAGAACCTCAGACTTCTGGGATACAGGATGATGTACCAAGGGAGTACAACTTCCTGCTTTCTGGTTAGATGGTCGTCCTTATCATCTGCCCTTAGCCACTGCTGAAGATAGTCATATGGTTTTCTGTCTAAAATGTTCAGCTGTATTCAACACGTCAGCATCAGGCATCGCCCTGATATCAAAGTAGGAGGTCTCACTGAAGCTATTACATGACTCCATTAGTCAGAACGGAGCAAACATACTTCCTCTAAGAATAACAAGCTCACAGTGTTACTGAGCAATATGTATTTTTCTGGAATTGAGAGCAGCATTTTACAGCTGAATTATGAACTATGTCTTTGAAAGTTTCCTGAGAAAATTATCTGCAAAGTTCATATGAACTTAAGCCCCCAGGAAAACCATCCGATAGCACAGGTAATCCTATGTATACATGAAACTATTATCCATTTTTATTCCAAAAGTACTGTTGAAATAGCTGGCCATTGCCATTATACGAAGTTCATCATAAAAGATTAGGCCTTAAGTTGGTCACAAATTATTATTATACTCTAGGTAATATTACAGCTGTAATAACGTTCTGTAGGGGTTTTTTTTAAATAAATATTGGAATGATCAGAAATTACTTATTATGTGAGGTTTTTGATACCTTATGAACTCTGTATCTGGGTATATCAGTAGAGACAGTCCCATCAGATTATTTTTAAACTGCTTATTTCTTGTGGACACTGTAAAGACAAGGCAAATGGTTCCAAACTTCCATGAATGAAACTAGATGGAATACTGGAAAATTGTCCAAATTTGCCAGCTGTGTGGTTCAAGGTTCAAAATTGACAAATAATTGTATTTTTAAATTTCTTTCAGCAGACCAATAACTTAACACCTCTGTTAGCCACAAGTGATCACCACACGGAGTCCGTTCATTTATTTTTCCTCTGAATTTGAGTTTTTCCCCAGTATGTGTAAAATGTCCTCTGGAATAAAAAATGGCTTTGTGATTGCACAGTCAGGCCAATGAGCATTCTCAGGGCCAGGAACCACTCCAGCTGCTTCGTTCTGATGACTAATGCCCAATAAAATGAGTTCCAGTTGAGATTCAAATACTATTTTTACCCTTGTACTTATTTACCAGTGCTATTTCTCCTGACAAGACAATTAAATCATTTCAGGTCCCAAATGACATTTTTTATTGAAAAAAATGTTGGGTTTTTTTATTTTTCTTTATTATTATGCTTCTTTTGTGCTTTTCTTCAGTTACTTCACTTGCTTCTTTCTGTATGTAGCAGAGTATGGAAAATAAACAGAGGTGTCAATTAAAGGGAAAAAACAAAGAACCTATAAAAAAAGCTGTTTTAAAAAAAAACAACAAAAGAATGATTGAAAATGAGTCATGTTTATATTCCCTTCCCCAAATATTACAGCAAACAATTCTACTGGGCAACACCAGGTTAACAATTATTTTTGAGTAATACTGAAGATATTCATGGGAATTGTTTTGATTTTTTCTGCACTAAAAATAACTTTGCATATTACAACAGTCCAGCTAGCCCACAACTAATAAACTAAACTTTCTTCAATGTTTTACTTTAAAAATCAGTTACACATATTAATATAAATGCACGCCTAAAACCTTTCTGAGAGGAAGAAACATTTTGTTGATCAGTTCAAAGAAAATGAATACCAGATAGGCAAATTGGAATAACTTTAGAGAAGAACATAAAAATGTGTTTGGGAACAGAAAAGACTGACTTTCCAGGAAAAGCTTTTCATGCAAAATCCATTTGATTAAACACTGACTGCACAACTACCTGTAAGCCTATTGTGCTGCTTGAATTAAGAGCTTGCTTTTCAGAGTTCCCCACGGTATACAGCTAAAAGATTCATATGAGCAAAGATATCTCAAACAAGGAAAACCACTGACAGCACAGAAAATATGCAAGTTTTGTTAGCAAATAAATAAATAAAATGAAAAGAAAAAGACAGAGACAGGAATCTGTTGTCATGCATAGTGTATGTAAAGGGTCTCCCATTTTTCGTGGCTAAAAGCTAGCCTGGAAAGCACTCAATAATCCACTGTAAGGAACAATAATGTACTGGCCAGAGCTGCAGATGATCTAATAGGTTTGCAATTATATCCTTACAAAGAACAAGTGCAAAAAGCTACAGCTGATATTTCAAAAAAATTAGTCAGTTAATAAAGCTATAGGATTTAACTGTAAGCACTTCCAATAACACATGAACTTCAATTCAGCAAAATGGTAAAATTTCTCCTTTAGCAAGGCTTTTTGATTCTCTTTGGATTGTCTGAGATACTTTTATTAATCTTTTTTGTGTTCAGACAATGCCCATCTACTATCTATGTATGTTATGACTCACTCTCAGGAAAAAACTGTTGCAGAAACAAAGTCTCAGGAACAAAGTTGCAGAAAGACTACAGTACCAATTTATTTTTCCTTCATGATTCACACTGTTACAAATTTCAGTACTGGAAAGATACATAACACTGAAGTAGAAATCTGTTAATAAAAGTATGAAAAAGTCATAACAAATTGTTTCTAAAACAATACTGTTGAAATTGACTGGACACTTTAGAAATAGTGTCTTAATCTATTTTCTAAAAGAGAGAATGGAAACTGACGGTTCCCTACCAATTTCCAGTCCATTCTGGCTTCTCTAAAGCTTACACAATATCACTTTATTTTTTGAAATATCAGAGTTATCTGGATTAAAGACAGCTCTGCTATGTTTATCCATACTGCAAGTCTACTTCTAGCAATTGGCATGGTCAAACTGTGATGGACAACTCCGGGTTGAGACAGTTTGTGTACCTTTGTATAGAACAGGCCTGCTCTTCAGAAGCTTAAGCACCATCAAAAATTAACTGAAAACTTATTCTGACTCGATCACACTTCCCCAGCTCAGAATCCACCTATTCCTATTTTAAAACTCGTATTTCCACCATTGTCTGGAACCAAAATCTATTTTATAGCACTGAATTTCCATTCAGATTGTTTTCTCTATTCCTAGTTCAAAAAAACTCCAAAGATAATAGCTATCAAAAACTGCTTAAGACAAAAGCAAAAGGATAAAATTTTTTCTTATATCACAAAGGAAATGAGGATCTTTGCTTTTGGAACTAATGAAAAATTCCTGTACTCAGTGCTCTGCTGGGTCATCAGGGCTACCACGGCCAGGTCTTAATATCCCAAGTGCCACATTTTAAAGCTGCCATTTTCAATTGTTAGAAACAATTGCTTTTCTTGTTTTCAGTGCCAATTTTTCTGCTATCAAAGTAAATCTGCTTCCAAAAGGAATCACCACAGTTGATGCACACAAATGAACCATATGCTATCCCTACGAAAAGGCCAACGCACAACTAAGCAACAACATTTTGTAATGTGTGTAGCACAGAGCTTTCTCTTTGTAACTGGTAGTATTTATTACTGTTACAACATACGCACTTCCAAGTAAGTATCAATCTCACTGTTTCCATCTTTAGCTGACATAGAAATGAAATGTATTACTAGTATTAAAAATTATTAACAAAAATTGAACATTAGGTGTTTTTATAAAGCTATCCTTTGTAGGATGCGCCTCTTCAATAGGAGTAAGATTCTAGAGGTACTAAATTTAATAAGCAAGATTAGATTTGGGAAAGACCTTTGATAAGTCACAATATCCTCATGAATCTTTCCATAGGACAGTAGATTACTAAAAAGGTGAAGTTGAAAGGTCCAGTCCAGCCCTTCTCTTAAGTCTCTCTAGTTTGTCAAGTGTGGAACAAAGTGGTCCAAAATAACTTAATATCCTTCTAAGTCTTAACCAAACCCATATATTATTAGTTCCCCAGTCCATAATCCAATGTTTCTTTCATAAACCATTTTGTCTTCTCTGCACTCATCCACCTGTATTTTCAAAAGTTTTGGGACACGTTCTTATATTTTTATTCTCAATAGTATTTGGGACTCCTCCCTAATTGTATTTCCTGTGATTTCAAGACATGATGCTTACCTCCTCTTCTGCTTCACCACGGAGACTTCAAAATAACACTACAACCTAGGTACTCAACCATAAAACTCAGTCCTCACAATAAGAATGAAAAACTACAATGAATTAATTTCCGGTATGTGCATGCACTTTATTTTCCTGCTTTTGGTATCCAAGCAGAGAAATAATCTTCTTTTCAGAAGCAGATTATTTGTAATGCTCCCAGCTGCCTTTTACCTTTTTTTTTTTTCTTATTTTATTTTTAAATATAAATAAAACAGCTTCTAGTGAATAGTAAGAAACATCAGAGGCCACGTTCTTAGAAAGGAAACATGGGTGGTCGAGTCTCCCAGCTTTTGGCCTGCTCTCTCTTAACACAAGAGGCACAGGACCACCACCACTTTGGTGATACAGAGACTGCAGGCTGTTAACAAAACCTTGCTCAACAGATAAGCTTGGCCGTCAATATCTTAGAAGCTTCTAATTACATTCAAAGTTGTAATATATTTTTTCAATGAAACCTTAAACTATTTTTATATATTTATTTGCTTTCATTACAATAAAAAATGTTAACCATGAAGGCCAGACAAGCCATTGCCAAACCCGTCATTTTTATTTTAGGGATGTATATTATTAATATACTTTCTTTCAGTCTTTACCATCCATATTAATGGAATGCCAGATTAAAAAGTAAAATGTAGAGTAAGAGAAAAATGCAGGTATTTTTTATGATGTAACGATTAGGACTGCACAATATTTGTATATTTAACATTCTATACACATATCTACTTGTATATCTGTGTATATGTATATGTATTTTCTAGAACTATATATGCATATCTACTATTTGGTGGACTACTTGAGGCATCCTAAAAAGAAATTAAATTAACTAAGCTTAAACATGAGAAGCAATCCCTAAAACAAAATAGACAAAATAGAATTTTAGCTCCCTAAAGTGCTTTCTAATGCAAAAAGTTCTTAAGCAGTAAAGACTGAAGGTCAGAAGGTGTTAACTGATGCAGACTGATGCAAAGACCAACAGGAGCAGTCATAGCCTGCTTATTATTATTATATACATATAATAGTGCCTAACTCATGCTATCATATATACAATATTTTAGCCTGAAACAAAAATACTATGATTAACATATATGAACATTCAGATAGCACTTAAGTGACATTCACATTTTCAAAGAATGGAGACAAAATCATCTAAATTTGAAAATCTGATCTCAGTAGTATGTGTTTTTTCTCCTGTTAGTTTTGCATTTACAATATATGACTAAGTTTTCAGTACTCACAGGCTTACCATCTGGACCAGGCTGACCAGGATAACCATGATTCCCAGGCTGCCCAGGGTCACCCTATAGAGAAGCAACATGTTAACACACAAAAGATATGAAAGAGCATTTTAATATTAGCACAGAGCAACCTTAAGCCTAACACATTCCATGAAACAGTGGCTGCAAGCCCAGATACCTGCTATTGAGGAATAATTCCTATAGCAAAAAAGAAATTATCTTGTAACTCCCTCCCCAGGAAAATTCTCCCCAACTTCTTGTGCAGAACTTGGAGAAGTGAGCCCACACTCAGTTACAGCACAAATTTAACCCGTCATCTCAAAAGCTTTCAAGCTTTTCAATACCTTAATCACAGAAAAAAAAAACCCACCCAAAACAAACCTTTCTTTTCATCAAATAGATGAATAAAAATCTTTATGAAAACCTTCTTAACCTAGTAGTACTACTCTGAAGAAAACTCTCACCTGCTTTGGCTGAGTCTACTTCTTAAAACAAAAGGACCAAAAAGGCAGGAGCCAGGATTAAAACCTACTAAATACTAAACTCCTCTCCACACACTGCTGTTTAAAGAAGATATTATTTTAGATTTCTTCTTATAAGGCCTTTGCAATTATTCTGACAATTTCTGTTACAACCATAACATTGAAGGGAAAATTGGTTCCCTGGGCTTCATGTTTATGGTAAGAAAGCAGGAAATTAACTTCCTAATCAATATATCCTTACTACTGGATTTGATTTGAGCCCAGCAAAATCCTGTAAGACTTGATCTATAAAATCGTTTTACTTTTACAAGACCTTTAAGCAGGTACCACTTTCTTCAGCTTGAACCATCAACAGACCTGTGGGTCAGTTACAACTGCAGAATTGTTAATAAACTGGGAGGACATTAGGAGGGAAATAGGAAACTAGCTTTCAATGTGACTTTAAAAAAACATCTTTTCATATATCAACCATAGAAATGTGATGCTGAACTAAATGGGAAAAGATATAGGATAATATCTCTAGAAAAGCATAACTGTCATAATTTGCTACATTCATAATAGGTTTATCCAGAATTATTATTGTCCAAATTAAGAAGTCCAGGTTTGAGATCTGAGTGAAAATAAATTTGTTTTCAAATATGCTATCTAAACTATGAAATTTTACACCTTTAACTTGAAAAGGCTAAAACATGTTACCTCTATTTTTAAATTGGTTTAATTTAATTAATTTTATTGTACTCCATTAATATCATAAACACACAAATTACATTTAAATTTATATGGTTCCGAAGCCCAATATTCAAAAATTAAGAAATACCATAACTAAGATAACCTATACAATGTTAACTTGGCTTCCTTTTCACTCTTTCTGCAATCTTTTGTGTTAGGCATCATCTTGTTACCTGTATTATTCAATTACCCCCAAACAAATACTATACTGCAATATAATGGAAAGACTGCACATGAAGCCAGGATCTAAATAAAATCCTGTAAGTCACCCTAATTCTGACATTTCATACTCTTTCATACTTTACAGGATATGGCTTTCCATTTTTACAAATTATAAATACTTTCTTCTCTTTTTTTTTTTTTCCTAATATGCTAAAGAGAAAAAAAAAAAGACCAGAAAAATTCTATTACATGAAATAATAATGATCTCCTACTTGTGGATTCCAATTCCCTGATTAGAAACCTTTACCACAGTAGCAAAAATGCCCTTTGACTTGAGGTAGCTGCAGCACGCTGTTAACCCGTTATATGATGACAGTAGAGTTTTTTTAATCATCTGCTTAATGAAAGACAAAAGGTTTGGGCTTTTCTTGTCTACCCTTATAAGGCAAGCTAGTAACTAGAAGCACTGCTCAGCACAATTATTGAGAAAGGTACTACAGCAAAACATTAGGGATTTGAATTTGCCATATTTAGACATCTGAGACTCAAGTCTGCTTCTCATATTAATCTTTCACCAACACTGGGTGGAGGCCATCGGAACAGCTAAGGTGGAACTCTCCCCGTAAGCATCTTGTCCATTCTTTAACAAAAAAAAAAAATAAAAATCTCTCCATTAAAAGACTTCCATTATCAAAGCAATTCACTCTCAAAAAATTAACAGTGCGAGATCATTTGCTGAAGAGTAGCAAGGAAACATAGTTTTATATCCATGAGCGTTTTTCTTAAAAAAATAAAAGCTATTTTAGTGTCATTAGGAGTTGTGGCACCAAAATCTGGCCTTGAAGATCCTATCACTGCATTAATGCACTGGAAACCAGAACTAGGAAAACTTGTCTCCTACTTTTTTAATCTGCTTGACTATGACTGGAGAACATAAGATCTGCAAAAAAAAGAAAAATGAAAAAAGGAAGTCGTATACACTCAATAAGACAGAATGGAAACTTACTTTGGGGCCTGGAGGTCCTTGCTTTCCTGGTGGGCAAATGCAGGGGGCAGGTGTTGAGCCAACATCACTAGGACCATTCATGCACTACCAAGAGTAAAACCAGCCATCAATGCACATGCCAAAAGCATTCAACAAACATATCATAGCATTATATGAATCTGATTTTCCTTAGATTGCATAGGTCCTGGCTTTCACTCTCTTGTTCAGCTGGAACTTCTGCTTACCTGAACATTGCCCTCCAGCTACTTTGCATGCATGAGTTCATCATTTTACCCAGAAGAAAAATAAATAAAAAATTAAATACCAATACTGGGCTGATACATGAAACTATTTGCTTTTCCACAAATATTTCGCCATATAGTTTGATAATTTTAAATAATTTTAATATAATTTTAAATAATTTCAAATCTGGCAATATGCAAAACTCTTCTTAAAAACTAACTGATATTCACTATTTGAAGTGTGATCAGTTATCAAATATAACTATTTAATTGAAGTTTGTGAAAAGAATGTAATAAATATTATGTTTAGTATAATAACCACAACTCATGGGCATGCTATCATGTGTAGCAAGCCTGAAAAGAACATAAAGCCCAAGCCTCCTACCTCCTGGGCATGTGTCCCAACTACGAAGCTACTTGAGGAAAGATGGGGCATGGCTGCTACCACCGACTCCTACAAGTCACTAGTCCTGACCCCCAGGGTGCCCATCCTGGAAAACCATCAGGTGTCATCTTCCAACCTGTGCTCTCTATACAAAGAGCTGTAAATACTAAACCTTGGCAGTCCACATCACCCTCTAGAGATATCTGGGGTTTTTTAGAGGCATTTACTTCTCACCATTGAGAACATATGAAAACCCAGCAATTTCTTAGAGCTATGGAAAAGGCAAAAACTTAAGAATCCAAGATACAAAAAAGCAGAATTTGTATTTATTATCTAAAACACTTTCTATAACATTTTATACATATTTCCTAAAATAATGCAGACTTCTTACAATGTTCTCCGAATGTAATTCTTTCTCAGGGTCAAATGACTGATCAAAACACAAATCCACATTTCCTTTGCAATGGTACCAAGTGTAGTTACAAGGATGGTTAGGGAAGCTATCGTATTAAGCCTTCAAACAAGCTCCTCCTTAGGGAGCTCCCATTAGCATGATGCAGGTAACAGGCACGTGACTGTGCATATCCCCATACACTTTGCAACAGCAGCCAACCCTGCAAATAATAGTAATTGAATTGAAACAGGGGGGGAAATCAGGCCTTTTATTCCAATAAATACGGGTTTCTTCAGAAAACTGATTTTTAATTCGTCTATTGACTAGAGTTCAATTAATGGAAATCCAGCACTTTTACACTTAGCAAACCTCTGTCCACTTTTCAAAACAAAGTGTATACTCCCTAGAGTAATAAGAAATGTATATAAAGTCAAATACTACCTTAAACTGAGTTTGAGCAGTTTAGGATTGAGCCTACCTCTCCATTCTGAAACAAGATGAAACACAATTTAAGAATACAGCAATATTTGTAATAAGCAAAATCCATTCATTTGTAAATGTTTCACCAAAACCAATCATAAATTTAGGGCTGTAACTGTCAAGGAACTGTAATTAAAAACTTTTATTTTTTCTCAGACTTATGTGCAGCTGCTATCGATGAAGATGAATTTTTTGTTCATTTCTTTAAAGGTCTTTCAACAGCAGCTAGCAGTAGCAATTTTTAAAAGGCAATGACAAAACTAGAATTAATACTGAACAATCTAAATATTTACACACTAATGCTTAGATTTGTGTCAAACCTTTTGCCAGGAGTACTTTTCATAAAAAAAATTTCTCTGCTTACTCATTCATGTCAGAGAATGTACCAAAATATTTCTAAAATCTCTGATCTCTGCCTGAATCCAGCATCTGGGAAAACATACAGCAGCACAGAGGGAAGGCTGGCTATTCTCACTTTCCTGTATGACTGCATTAGACTCTGCTGTCAACTCACTTGAGTTTTCCAGTATCTGCAACACCACAGAACAATCCATCCCCAAATATTTCAGCATACTAACGGTGAAATTGTCTGTCTTAATGGTTTAGTAGCCGCCATTAGCTAAGCACCATGTACAAGTTTTCTAACATACAGAATCACCACAGACTTTGTACACAGTCTGTGGAGAGAGGCAGCTTCCTCTGTATTGAAATTCCATCTTAGGCAACCTCTAGAGGAGGTTGTCCTTCTCTATGGATCATAGAGGGAGCTTAAAATTGCATGCAGATAATTATCTCAGGAAAGGGGACTAATTCAGGCTGTAATTAGTACATATAGCACCTGCTTAGTGCAGGAGCTCTGACACAACCACACTCTTGACACAATACAACCACAAATCACATATTCCTACTTGGAGATCATCCAACGTTTTTATTTTCTGACAGAGTCCAGAATCACATGTGTAACATCCAAATTTAATTTATAACAGCAAGTGAAACTAAACTAGCAAAAATCAATCTTTTTGCTAGGACTTCTTGCCAAATTGCAGACAACACAAGATACGATGGACTTTTTAGTGCTTGCTTTCTTTAAGCAATCTTTTTTTCATTTGTTTACTTTTCATATCCTCCTTCCAATTTGTAAAAAGCAAAAAGGTACGTGCTGCAGTTAAATAGCCAAATACTACATTTACTTCAGGCTTTAAAGCTAACTTTAAAAAGGTGTTCCTGACCCCATTAGTTCTTGCCACACACAGTTAGATTTCAGAACAGCTAACAATCCAGCCACCTACTCATTGCTTAAATGAAAGCTGTGAGTTCTGAAAAAGCCTAATAAGGGTGCTGTCTGTAATGAACACATTGGCCCCAAATAAACAGCAGGAAAACAGACTAGCTGGGCCTCTGTGCAAGTCTGATAAAAAATAAAATATCTGGATGTTGAAAATTCACAGGTTCTATTATCGAACTGGCAAAATGGTCCTAACACTAAAGCAAATCACAACATGAAGAATATGGCTTCACATAGTAAAGACACTGTTGTCTGATTATCTTTAGCTCAGTTTGTTTCAGACACCAAAGGAGGATATTTTGAAGGAAATTGTATGTATAAAACAATATCTTGCTTATATTTTGAGATGGGAGCTGAATGCTTTTAAAATCTGGCTCCACCTGTGTGTCATGAATTGTTTCCAAATCTGTTTGCATGTGATTTACATTTCATTGCATAATTAACTGTAAGTAAGAGGGCAAAGAGAGGGTCAAAGGATCCCCATAAGCTTCCTAAATCATAAAATCCTGAACGGGATTATATTTTTGTCTTATCCGTAATATACTTAATGAAAACTTAGCAACATTTCAGTTAACAGGGCATTTAACACAGACATCGCTATAGCTATATCTGATAGGAAAAGGCAATTTAAAAATATAGGGTTATGAATAAAAATTCCAGAGATTAAATGACCTGACATGTAGCAAGAAGTGTATCAGATAAGTTAAAAAGTAATATTTAAAGTATTTTACACAATTGTAACCTAGTAGTTTCATTAAATTGTAACAGAAGATCCTGAGATTCTTCTAGACCACTGTCAAATTTCCACCATCAAATATCTAAACTAAAGCCAACTTTCAAAATATGTTAGTGCAAAAGTAAGGCTGATAACAGACAAGTTCTTGTCACTTGATACTGTACAGATAAC
The DNA here is from genome assembly GCF_023634155.1 of Falco peregrinus. NCBI lineage: Eukaryota > Metazoa > Chordata > Aves > Falconiformes > Falconidae > Falco > Falco peregrinus. Next base: position 73,748,585 of record NC_073727.1, read on the forward strand.
AAGCACTTGTTTGCACTAGCTGAATCAATGTACCATTTACTTATTTTAAGAGTTAAGTCAGCTTTAAACAGTCATTTGTAAAAAATGCCAAGTAGTCCTCAAAAGTTCATCTATCATACTCACAAATCCTGGGATCTCACAGACTGTTTCTCGATTATTTTGCTCCGGGTCACAGTAGATTCGCAGTTTTTGTATATCAAACTACAATTCAAAACATAAAATACCTTTTTAGAGAAAGTGTTATTAGCCTGACATTGTTAATTTTAACTATACACTTCTTAAATTGCATCATCCACAAGTTCAAAAAAAATGAACAAAACATTAAAAAGTGAGAGAAACTGGAAGCTCTGTGTGTCCACAATGGTTAACAACCAATTCTAGATGTAGAAATATTTTTAGTCAGGCTAATCATGATGATTAATATGTGCAACTAATTCAGTTTAAAGAATCCAAGGTTTTCTTTTCTAAAATAAAAGAAATCACCACCCTTAATCCTCGACAACAAATCAAAACACGCACAGCACAAATTACACTGGCTGCCATTATCATTGGGAAACAAGTTACAACCGCACAGGCAAAACCAACCTTTTCCTTTTTACCTTAACAGTCCTACAAAGAAGTTTCTACATTGGCCTGTCGCTACTAGACGTAAGATTTGTAAGTTTTGGTGAAGCATTAGAAGGCATCCCCAACACCTGAAAGAATTTGGTTTAGAGTTTAGCTGTATAACATAAAGCTTTAAAAAGCAACCAATGAAAACACTGGCACCGGGTAAGCAAAAGTTTGTGCCATTCTGCTCTGTTGTGATACTCCAGAAAAATAAGACCACTGAAGTCAGTTTTTCTAGCATAAACTATCATGACTGCAAAGAGAAAAAAGGCCTGTAACACTTATTTGAAATCACGGACTATAAGTTGGACTAGTGGACTAGCTGGACTATATATAGTCAATACCATGCCTAATAATACAAGCTTTCAAATTTAAAATGTCTACAATTCACAACAATGAAGTATGTACAGAATTTATCATCACTATACTGGAAAGCACTTCAGTCAGCAAGATCCTAATTAATTCAAGAACACTTGCAAAATATCACCAGAAAACATCTGAATCAGAGCACAAAAAGATAATGAAAATTCACCAAAGAATCTCTGAAGAAGATTCTTGTATCATACTTTGTATCCAGCTCCAACTGATTTCTTTTAAGGATTTCACAATACCTTTTCACTGAAAGGCAGTATGCAATTTCATCAAAATATTTCTCCATAATCATAGTTTAAAGAGAAATGTCCTTGCAAAGTTTGATTCTTAGTGCTTTGCAGAATGCATCACCATCTGACAAAGTGGAGAAAGGCAACACTTTTCTTAGATTACAGAAATCATCTGGAAATATAAAATTGCAACGTGTGGCAGATTTTCTACTTTTGTTCTAGTCCACTATCAGAATAGGATCTTGTACAATCTGACATTCCTTAAATGTTTTCATCTCTGTTTTAGACAACATGTCTTGCTACTAACATTGTTTAACTCAGAAACTGAATTACTGGGAACCTATAAATGTCCCATTTCTGCAGTGACTTAAGAGAAAAAACAAGGCACAACAACAATAAGCAAGCAACCCTCTAAACCTAGAATGCACAAAACTATAAAAATAGGATAATCCTGCACAGACAGAGAAAATGCATGAGATGATTACAATTCTGCAATCTCTACTTTCATTGCAGTAAGTGCTTGAAATACTATCAGAAATCTGTGGGAAACATTCAGTAGATTTTGCAAAGGGGGACTTCAGTATACAGACCATGTTGCAACCAGAAATGCTGAGTCACACACACACACTGCCTCATCCAAGTTTCCATGTACACTTTTAGAATACGGTAATAGAGCTGAAGCCTGGCTATAAATAGAATTCAGGAGTAACTGAGTAAAGACAACTGAAGAGAGTTAGCAAAGATGATGCAAAACACATTAATGTATTTTAGTAGGAGCAGTAAAAATCGTGAAATTAGAGTACAAAAAAAGCATAGCTTTCAAAATAACTAAAAATAATGTCTACTTATGTCATTCAGTATTTCTTAGTATTGTTGCCATTACTATCAGTTTAATTAGTAATGTCATTACCGCATTGCTATAAAGATAAGGAAATAATCTATTCAGCCAACATCTGGAACAGTCAACATAATAGTCTTCACCACTGGTCTACTCAGCCTTTACCTATACAGCCTGAGTTATAACCAGCTTTTTGGTGTCTGCAAAGAGCTGAAGGCAGGACTTTAACATTCCTCAGAACAGAGGAGAACCTTGGCACAGGGTTCTTAAGTGGGGGGGCTTCCAGCATAGAAGAATCAAACTGTGGCAGTCTTGACTATGAAATATTTGCAGTACAACAGAAACAGAGTTGATACACCTTGCACTTTTCATGACAGCTAGTGATTAGAAAGAAACATTTTGTTCTCTCCCTCTCTTACCCCCATAACCGATACACAGAAGGAAGGAAAGGAAATCATATGCAAGTGTCCAGCACGTAGGAAAACCCCTGCTTTGAGACAGTTTCCCAGATTTGGGTGACCACATTGCATCAGATTTGTGTTTCAGCAAAAATGAATGCCCCTTGAAATCAGTGACACCAATTAAGCATCCATCACACAGGATATATCGGTTGTGCTGTGTCCTCCTGAATACTTATGTTCCCACTTAATTATTACAAAACTTTACACATATTAAAAATTAAAAACCTACAAATATGAAATGTTAGGGTAGTGTAAATTAGAAGATTAAGTTCAATAAAAACAGAAAACACCAATGCAATGTTATCCTGCAGTATTAGCATATGCTTACCTGTACAGTTTCCTCCTTTCCAGAATACTTTCCTATTTGGGTTAGGCCACTGATGTAAATACCTAAAACAGGATGTAATGGCTTCGTTTCAATTTCTTGGTCATCTATATACAAAGTTACAAAGTCTTCAGTTACTAAGAGACGAATTTGATGCCAGCCTTCATCAAACAATGTCTAAGAAAATGGAAGAAAATATAATTGTTTAAAATAAATTGTCTTCAATTTAAATAACAATAAGACTAATTTCAACATTTAAACTGCTGTTAATGGCTGAGATGATCCAGGTCCCAGATTCTGTCATACAGAAAATTGTGAACTGTATAGGTAAAAAAGTATTTGCCAAGCAATATTAGAATTAAGAACATGGTATCTGGTAATAATTAATGCCTATTTCAGAATTATTTCATAACTCACACAGATTTTTTTCAGTCTATGATCTGCAACATGCTCAAACCTGTATTTGTTGAAAACATGAAGCCAGAGGCCTTTTTTTTAGCAGTGGCATGTCTCAAACACTTCAGATATTAAATCAAGGTGAAAAGAAATAGATACTTGAAAAGTCCTTCTACTTATTCTCTTACAAAAAAAAATCTTAAAGACAACATGATACTGGCAGAAATAGTCACACTATTGCAACGAATAAACCAAATATTACGTTCATCATCTCACAAAACCTCAGGTTTCTAAAGCTTAAGATTTAGTTTCAACAAATGGCATAGTTCTACTAGTAGTAGAAAACGAGAGATACCTTTAAAGAAGTATTGATCTCACCTACCTTAGAAATTAAATTCAACATGGGAAGATATACCTTCTTCTTGAGCCTACCCATTAATTTCAAAAACAATTCAGCTCTTTAGCCTAGACTAGACTAGATGCTTATCTTTTATACAGCTAAATCCCATACTAAATTAAATCATTAAGGTTAATTAAATGAAAGAGTTAATTAAAAGCAGTAGCATTTATAGTGTGTTTAGAGACATACAGATCTAAAAAGGTCATAAACCCTTGTAGTCCATAATAGCAATACAAGCATGAGAAACACAAAAGTAAAAAAAGCAAAAGTCTTCTTTTCAAAGTGAAGTTCATGGATATCTGGGACTGCAGGAATAAGACTGATTTGCCACTATAGCTACCAGAAACAATTAAATACAAATTTTCAGATTTACTTGAAACTGAATTTGCTAGCTGCCTTTTAAAAAAGAAAAAAAATATTATTTCACCTACAAATAAATATAAAAGTGCAGAGGAAATTTGGAAAGAAAAAGAAAAATTCTCTATCCAATAACAGAAGAATGAAAAACCTCTTTCTAGCAAAAGCTTAGTAGTTAAGACCTTCTTTCAGATAGGAGTCCTTCCTTCTCTGAGGATTTATATTTCAAATACCTTCAGCCTGATTTGGAGTAAGCTTTTGAATGCAGGCCACCACTTCCCAGAAAAGTTGAACCCACTTGGCCATTAAGTGCTCCAGCAATAAATCTTTCCCACTCTTTGTCTGCTGAACATCCCTCTTTGTTCACTTAAATAATACTGCAGTAGGTATGGGAATCTCTGGGCTGCATACTCCTATACTGCCCCAACTGCAAAAGTAGAGGCATTCAGCCTCCTTCCGTCTGTCTCGCCTGCAACCGAGACAATCTCTCTTAGAAGAGCTGAATACTTCACTGGAAATTACTGAAGACAGATTGAAAGGAAACCTTCAGGTTACACTAGAAGAAAATAAAAACGGTTTGCACAAAGAGGGCAATGCCTTCAATGAGAAAAATAAGTAGCTGAAAGGAATTTTTATTCAACAGAGAACTAGACAAATCCAAACTGAACTCTCAATTTCTAAGCTGCTATTTACTGTTCTGGAGAAGAAAGTAACTTCTTTCATTATGTATTTTCAAGGAATTTAGACACTTAACAAAAACTCTCTCTAAAAACGAACTGTTTTCATTCAAATTTTCCAGTCTCCATATCAAAGGCAGAAAACACTTTCCAGCACATATTAAGTAAAGATCTGTGTGAAAAAATGCCTCTGTGATCTTCACAATTACCTGCCAGAAACTACTGAGCAGAAAGCACCTGCAAAGCATTTACAGCAATGATCACTGTGGCCCTCTGGAAACATGGGTAAAGTACCCCCCCATCTATTTTTAAATGCCTAAGTGGGCAAAAATAATATCATGAATTTTTAAAAAAACAGAAAGGACAAAGGAATAATGTGTACTTAAATGAGTAATCCAGCATGATGATGACTTATTCCTTACCTTTACACGAGGTACAGCAAAAGTAATAACTTGTGTGCCATTTATTAAACTTGTTGTAGTGAATGATAATGTTTTCTCTTCTCCATTAATAGTGACTGCTATCTGTGGTCTCTTATCCAGACTTAGAATTCTCCACAAATCCCATGTCTTTTTTACTTTAAATCTTTGAGTGGAAACAAACACATAGGATGGAGGCAGACCTTCTGGAAACACATTCCTAAATAAGGGGAAAGAGGGGAAAATAAGGACTGTACTTCATAAATCGTACAAATCTTAAAATCTTAATATAAATCTTAAATAAGTCTCTCTCACTTTAAGCAAACAAAATAATCTTACTAAACTTACAAGTGTATTTATAAATTTAAATACCTTGTCAATTCTGACAGGTCAACACGTGAGGTTACTTCATAAGCTTTTGCATTGGTGGCTGGTATTTGAATTCTCTTTTTGACCTTTTTCTTCACACCTAATCCTACAAGAATGTCAAATCCTTTTTCATCTCGAGCTGCCACTGGAATTCTTGTCGGACAAACAGATTCTGCAAAGTAATAAATGCAAGCATAGTTCAAAATACGACTTAAAACTTTCAAAAAGTAACTTCTCACCTTCCTAATTTTTTGAAGCTGCCTTTCAAGAAATAATAGAGTTGAGAACAGGCAGCTAAGTATAACAAGAGAAGTGACATGCAGAATCCTCAGACATGAAGCAAGAATACGGAGATGTATTTTACTGCAATTACATTCACAAACTATTTTGAATTGTCACTAACTGTAGTTAAAAGGTATTACAATATCTGAATAATAAAATATTTAATTTAATTTCCAAAATTATATGGTTTCGAAATGCTACAAAATTATAGAAGTTAATTTCCAAAGTGCCTTAACAATTTGGATTAATCCAGCATCCCTCCCAACTAGAAAATCAGGCTGAAAATGGACAAAGTAGAATTATCTACAATTTTTTCATCTTCTTTTGCTCAAAATGGACTCCGATCTATTTTGTGTTACACTGAAATCTGTTTGAACCTATTCTCACTGGACAAATATTGTGTGATATATTTTCTGTGGAAACTAAAGTTAGCTGAATGCTATCTCTGTTTAATGCTCTTTACACAAAACCAATACTAGGCAGTGGACCTAAATTGTCTCAAAAAAAAAAAAAAAAAAAAAAAGAAAAGAAAAAGAGATAGTAGAGTGAAATTTAATGCTAAAGCAACATTGTAGTAGAGTAATAAATCAATGAAAAGAGAGAAAACAATTTTTTAGTTATTAAAATTATGGTAAACTATTTACAATAAATTTATTTTCATCATTCATTTCCCATTGTTTCTTCAGAAAAGCATCAGTTCATAGAAAAGGAAGAGGTTAGCAACACCTTCCAAAGAAGAGATGGAGAGTTTTGGGTTGGAAAACTCGTGTTTCAGTGCCAGGGAATTACCAGTTCAAATATATAGACTGGCTTCTCTTTATAATATGAGCAATGAGCAATGCTGCACAGCTGCTCTTTCTAACTAACCCAAGGGGTCAGAAGCTACCCTGTTCTGGTGAGGGAGGTAGGATATAAAACCTCTAAGAAAATTCAGTTAAGTGCATGCACAAACTGTCTATGGTGGAAAAGGGCAATGCATCCTAAAGGGACATGCCACAGGTACTTGGAGCAGCAGCAAGAAGAAACATACATTCCCCTTAGTTTTCTTTTCCTCGCCACAGCAAAATGTCACCTGACTCCCAAATTTAAAATGTATTAAAAGTTATCCATCTGGTTCTACAAGAAAGAATTGCAAAAACTCTCTGTGTACATTTTGGAAACAAAAATGTCTACCTTCTGAATGCTCACCCCCAAAAAAAACCCAAAAAAGGAAATATAAAGTCCAACACAGCTTTCCTTCTCACTCATCTCAAAACACAGATGAAGAATTTAAGTCAACATAGTTATGATATTAAGTCAGAGTAATAACAATTTTTTTTCAGGTTTCTTCACTGTTTTTTTATCATGGAAACATTTCTAAACTCATTTATTTCAAGGCTGAATAATGGTCATAATGCCATTAATACAGATTACAAGTAGTCATACACACTGACAAGAAAATGAATGCAAGAATCTCTGACCAGTTACAGTATTAGAAATTCGGTGTAAAATCAAAAGAAATAGGATTACTTTATGTGAGAGAGCCATTATTCTGGATCAATGCCAAAGTAACCATGCCAAACCAATACAATACAAATTAAGCATGCATAAAATTATATATTAAGAAAATATTTTTTATTTCCAATGGCACGTTGCAGAATTACATAAAGACATTCCCAGTAAGGTAGTTCTTTTTTGGGCCTTCTGGATCATCTTCTTGCAGGACTATTTTGATAACTAACTAAGCCATTATACAGGATGCAGAAGTCAGTGGCAAAATTAAGAACTGTCTTCCATGGGAAACGGCGTTGTGTTTCCAGCCCATAGTACCAGTCACAGAAACTCTCTCGCCCTCTAGCCCATACTGAAAACTAGTTCCCTTTCAGTTTTTTAATATAGTTTTCAGATGGGCTTTTTTTTCTGTCCTGAAGCATGAAATAGCTTTTTGATTTTAAATGTCATTATCTAGCACAAAGGAACTTTTCTCAGCATCCTCCAGACATACTTTGAGGTCTGCATTGAGCATTGTTTTTAAATGCATTCCTGACACACAATCTTCTCTGTATTTTTGCTAGAGAAAACGAATACTACAGGAACGTTCAGCTTCCAGAATAAATATTAAATATTCCTTAAATATTTGCAGATTCTTTTAGACACATTGTTCTTTCTGGATGACAGGCTCAGCAGGTTTTTTCACCTTGCCATACTCTGAAACAAACACTAGAGTTGCCAAACGGCACATGAGAGCCCTCCATCTGCAAGGCTGTAATAGCACTGCTTGCTACACGAACCACCAAACCTCCACCTACTTCTTCCAGAAAAGAAATACTGTCCCTATGCTTTTATATCTATGTTCACATAATAACATCGTTTAAAATGGCCATAAAGACAGGTTAGCTTTCTTCTAGACATTAAAACTAAGACAACCAAGAGAGAACTGCAAAATTTTCAGGCAATTTCACATGGCTGACCACAGCCAAATCATTACTGCTTTGCCCTCATGGAACTTCCTCCCCTGCAGTCAATGAATCTTAACAATATGTATAAATTAATCCACCACTCAGGTCTAAAATTTCCAGTTTACTAGCCTTTCACTTCACCTGCTAAAGACATTGTGGCTAGAAATAAAGCTGCCAACTAGGTCTGATTGCTCTTTGAGAGAGGCATCTCAACACTAACGCAAGAGAAGAGTGCATTGTAAGAGAGTGGAACCAAAGGGTCACTAAAATAAAGCAGTAAGTACACTTTTGTATACATAGGCAACATTTGCAGATTACTGCTATAAAAGTCATGTCAAATGTCACAGTTGAATTTTAAAGGATACTAGTTAACTTAATTCTGAAAGCAGAAAATCCATCTTGATGAAATATGATGTCACTTCTAAACTGTATTTAAAGGAAACATTGTATTTATTTGGGGAAATTTCTCCCTGTGTGAAGTTTTATTAAAGAATTTAGCTGCACTTAGCTGATTTAATTTTTGGACTGATCACCTTACTACATCAGGATTTATTATGATTTTCATAAGTGTATCAAGAAATACACACCATTATCCTCAACATAAGTATCACCATATTATTTCAATGGAGTCCATAGTCAAAGTGAGTGCAAATGAAAATTATTTTTCATTCTTACTAAGTGCAGAAATATGGTACAACTGAAATAGGACTTACATCAATTCCTGATAATAAAACATGTACAAAATAGCACTGAAAAACATTCACTGTATAATACAGTCCTTTTGAGTAATACGTTTTAGAAGCATTTTGCTATCTTTTGTATATATATGGGAAAGCCATTGCATTACAAAGTTATTGGAAAACTCAATGCAGTACTGCTGCTAGCACTGTAAAGATAAAAAGTCATTTTACAATGTTGGTCTTGGCTAACTCTTCTATAAAATCCTTCTAAAAAAGATTGTAACAAGATTGTCACAATTCCAGGCACTTTTGCCAAGAGTCTTTCTTCTGCGATTTTCAACACATAGTAGCGGAAGAACTCCTGTTTGTCATGACAGGCTGTCCTCTCAACTGTCATGAAGAAATGCTAGATTGTGGATGAGTAGCAGCCACACCTAGGAAAAGGATAAAGCAAACCCTAAATTCTCAGTGCCATGAGAATTGCTCAGCTATTTTAGGGTTTCTAAACTTCACCAACACACAAAAATTGGGGCTTACAGAAAAATAGTACATACAGAAATTAAACACACATTGTGTTAAAGCATCATACTTTTCCCAAATATACCTCTTTGTTTAACAGAGAAAATAACATTTTGGGACCGATTTCCACAAGCAAGATGAAAATGAAAGAAGATCGGAGTGAAGATTATCTGATGCCTTAGGTTACATTATTCATGCATTCTGCTTCTGAAATAAAGAAATTGGGTACAGAACTACATTTTGCACACCTGAAATATTTTATAATGAATTACTTACCTTCACAGAGTTTCTGCTTTATAACTTCTTTAATTCTTGATATTGCAATATAATCTTCAACATAAAATACATAAGTTGATGAAGGCTTGTTGGCAATAGCTTTAAGTTCATCCTCCTCAATTTCTGAGCCAACACCAATAGCAAACAAAGTGATTTTATTTTTTCTTGCTTCTGCTGCTACATCTTTGACTTCATCTTGTGACTTTCCATCAGTGAGAACAACTGCTATTTTTGTTAAAAATCTTGAAGATTTTGCAAAAAGATGGTCAAAGGCAAACTGAATAGCTCTTCCTGTTCTTGTATTTCCCCCCAAGTAGTGTATGGACTCCATTTCCCTGATGAGATTCTCAGTGGATTCATGAGTTCCAAGGGGTATTTCAAGTACAGGGTAATCGCTGTACTGGACAACTCCAACTTGAATAAATTTTGGCCCTATGTCAAAATTTCTTGTAATATTGACAAGCCAGCTTTTGATTATTTCGAAGTTTTCTGGGCCAACACTGTAAGAGCCATCTAAGATAAAAACTAAATCTGCTGGAGCAGTTCTGCAACCTAACAAAAAAAAAAAAAAACAACAAAAGTCAAACAAATATTTTAATGAATCCTTCTACTTTTTTTCTTCCACCGGAAATAGTTTTCATATCAATTACTGTTAGCATTAGAATCTATACTGACAAATATATTTCATTTTTTAAAAAATCGGCTGAGTTTTCCAGACAACACAAGATTGTGTCTGTAAGCCACACGATCCAACTTGGTATCTGAAAACGATACCATTTTCTGTTTTATACATTATTACCAGAAATTACTATTAAAAAATCTGGAATTCAGTTCCTTAGCTGGCAATTGCATTTCATACAATCAGCAAAGAGGAATACATTTTGGTTTTTTTTCCATATCTCTTTGTCTGCAAAAATGATAAACATAAAACCTCATTTTTGCTAGCAAAGCAAGCGCATTGCAGACAAAGGTTATAGTCTCGACACTCCAGAATTCAGCAGTAATAGCCAATCCTTTTACAAATACATTTTGATTGACTTCTGACACTGCTGTATGGCACTTACAGAACAAGTTACTACAAAATCAATTGAATGTTGCTGGTACCATATTCTGATTTTAATAGAATCAAAATATTCAGTGAATTATCTCAACCTCCAGAATATAAGATCACGTAAGCATGCAACACATACAACGTAACTGCATAAGGACTTAGGTATGGATTCAGCTCTACTAGCTATAGTCACTTATAAATGGAGCTTTTAGACTAAATTCCCAACTACAGGCCATGGACTGACACAAGCATTTCTATAGGACAGTCCTATTCACCTTATATGCACATCCTCATATGGAGAGCATAACCCTCTAGAGGAGAGAATCACCTTCCATCGACTGTGAAAGGATCTCAGTTAGATAACTGACACATGAGATGGCCAAAACCAGCAGAGATTATTCTGATCCCACGGCACACAGGGTCATGGGGGTTGCTGCGTATTACTGTGCTTCCTGTTCTGTGGAAGGCTGCAGCTCCACCACAGGAAGGAGGGCTCTACCTTGTCCTGCTATCTGCCTATGGACACTTCTGGTCAGGTCAGCATTTTTCCTTCCTTGAAAGCAAGTGCCCACAGTCTGTCTGCTGGAGAGATGCTTTTGCAATGGTGGTGGTGGGGAAGAGAAAAGATATTGGGAGAAGGAGCATGGAGCGAGCAAAGTGTGTCACTCTGTGGTCCACAGATATGAATCACGGAGTAATTTCGGTTGCAGGGGACTTTGAACATCATTGGACTCTGCTGAAAGCAGGTTCAGCTTACAGCAGGTAGACTGGAAAAAATATATCTTTCTAGAGACCAAAAAGAATTTTATGGAGTTTGTTGTTACATACTGAAAATTGCTAGATTGAGAGCAAAACTGGAGTGAAAAGACCTACCCTGAAAGTTATCATTGTGGCCAGGGGAAATTTTTCCACACGCTTTTTATTCAGCCACTTTATCATTCAAAAAGGCACCCTGCTTTAACTTTTTCTTTACCATAAACCAGATTTAGAGTATAAAACTTGGTTTGATGGGGTTTGAGATGCTGTTTTGGAGAATACGCAAGAAGGTCTGTCCAAAACCTGGGGTTATCTCAGCTTCCGCTCATAGAACCTCTATTTTTCTTATTTAGTTTCTCACATAACATTAAGCTATTCAAAACATGACTTAGGAAGAAATGAAAATATAAATACGCAAGACACAAGTTTAAAGCTTTACAGTTCTATCTGCCCCCCTTGGGTATTTACAAGACACAAAAAGAAATTAAGTATTCCTTTCCTTAACGAGAAAAAAGATATTTAAGTTACTTATAATTTCCTGCATTTTCACCAGGAAAATTATACTGGAAAAAAATCACCATCAACAGAAGTGCATGTGGCCCGAAATTGGATACAATAAATTCAAGGCATGCTTTGAAGTTGCCCTTATCTAAAATATAAAAATTAAGACTTACTTGCTCTTGTTTCCCCATCTTCAGCTGAGATGTAATCATGAAGTAGCAGAATTAATAGCGTCTGAAAAAATTTTACAATCTGTGCCATGTGTATTCTATTTTCAAAGTCTTGAGATTAAACTAGATGGGGAAGAAATGAAAATACAGTGTTATATTACAAAACAAACCCAAGCTTCTGTGTTTTAAAACCTGTGCATGATGAACTTTGAATCAAACCTGCAAGCCCAGATGCGAGGCCAGCCTGCAATGGACCACAGACTCAAAAAATGTCAGTTAGGCACATAAGCTCAAAATTGAGATTCTAAACTCAGCAGCACCCACCACCTTTCCTATGGAAGCTCAGTTTTCAGCCAAGTATATTTATACATTGCTCCTGCTAAGTACATACATAAGTAGGTTGTATTCCCCATCCCAGTCACACTTGTCCAACTGCTATTCCACTCCGCAGCCATTATCCAAATACTTGACAGCTACTGTTCCAAAATATGGCAAGTGATTATGTATAAGATACTGGTGGGGAGACGCTGCTTCAGTCTCAACTCACGCACCTGTCTACTTCAGGGAGTCTGGGACACTTCCCACTCCTCTGTCCCAGGGCTGAGACTGTCACCAAGGGTCAGGGTCTCAGCGAGCCCCAGACCTCTCCCAGAAAAGCCAAGCCCTGCAGATTACATAATTATATGCATTTTCAATTTCTGATTTTTAACTCCGTTTGTCTCCTTTATTATCATGGTCTCTGAATTATGTCCCCTAAAGGGTCCTGAACCAAGTTTGCTTTGGTATCATGTTGCTGTCATAAATATTATTTACAAATTTACTTAAATTAAGCCATATTTATTACTTATGTTTATTGCAAAAAAAAAGCATTATAATGGGACAAGTTACATTTTTGGAGTACTGTATTAGAGATCCATTAATTTCAAGACTCTGAAAAAGAAAAAAACTATACTGAATCTCTTTTGTATTCTGTCTTCTTATCCTCCAGTGCAAAATGCAAATTTTCTAACTACATTTTATTCTCCATTACAAAACATGAACACCCTGATAGAAAAAGGGAGAATTAACTGCTGATTTGAGTAAGTGCATGCACTGGTGACTGAGAACTGGCACAGGTTTCCCAGGGAGACTGTGGAGCCTCCATCCCTGGAGATACTCAGAAGCCTTGTGGACATAGCCCTTGGCAACTGGCTTTAGGATTTGGACCAGATGACCTCCAGAGGTCCCTTTCAACCTCAACCATTTTGTGATCCTTTGACTTCTACTAAACTATGTGAAGTGGTACTTGTTCATCTAAGCAGAGGTTTCCTCAATCAAATGTAATGAATGTAACAGAGGACAGAATTTTACAATAATTTATATCTATCTTTGCATATTTTAACAGAAAATTTTTTCCCAATTGAGATATTTGGTTTGCATTCAGATCAACATTGTGTTTGTGCTGCCTAGTAACCGGCCAACCAACCTATTGCTTTTAAATTTTCCCATATTTATGGGAAGATCTGTAACCCATAAAAAAAGCTAAATTCAGGACAAATTTTCAGTAGCAGTTCAGGGTCAATTCATTGCACTACCCTTCAACGTCACTGAATTAAGCATTTTACATCTAGCTACAAGACTAATTCGTCTTTACAGGCTTTGTTTTGTCAGTCATGTTAGTCTTTATCTATTACATGTTAGTTTATCTCTAACAGTCTTGCTGCTTTTTTCAGCCCATTTCCTGGAATTGAAATGCCTTCCTTGAATAAGGCCAAGACTCCTTTCCTTTTCATGTTTTTTTCTTCTAGTCATAAACCTTTACTTATGCCCACACCAAAACAGTCTACACACACAAAGGTCAAATATAAATGAAAATATTTATTACACAACAAAATTAAAATTTAATATATGGGGGTGGGTGGGTGAAAACTATGTGTATTTTTCCTTTTTATATTGCTAATCTTTAATTCTGAATTCTTCAGGGTAGACAAGGTGTCCACCACGCTACCACTAATAAGGTATTGGCACATGTTCTGAAACTTCTGTAGTGCTGGAAAATACTGTTCTCCAAAAATAACAGCAAAACACAATTCAGCATGCCTATTGCAAGTGTCCCTTAGGAGAATAAATAAGTAAATGGAAATAAGTAACCATTTCCTTTACCAAGACTAGTCGTCAAGGGAGCAAACCAAAGAGATTGCCATTTAATCACTACAACATACTGAGCAGCAATCAAGCAGCCAGTAAACTGTTATCTGCAACAAAATTCTACAGTAATTAAACACAGATCTTACTCTCAAAAGATGTATATACCTAGCGTAATGTGTTTAGGAAAAATTACATGGGAAAAAGGGATTACAGAGTTGTGGGGTGAAGACAGTAACTAGAGAGGTAGCAATTTCAATGTCAGGTTTCTTTCTGGTAGATTCATTATCTGTATTTGCCAGACAGAAGATGTGCCACAAAATCAGTAACCTGATTCACCCTGGCTTTTCAGTCAGCTGCTTTGCTTTTTCCGCTGCTTATAAAGCACTCATTCCATTAAGACAAAAAAAAAAAAAAAAAAAAAAAAAAAATCTCCACAACCTCAAGAAACGCACAAAAGTGAATTTCCAGGAAATGATACTCCTACCTAATATAACCTCTCAAAGTTAATAGTGCAAAAATATAATTACATTATTAAATATCACTTCCAGATTACAGGTAATTGCAAGGTAACACCATACTTTATTATTATACTACCTTGTGTCAGAATGGGTGCGAAACGACATGAAGCACTTTGGAGTCTATGGGATAGGACGTAAGATGCACTGTTCCAATGATCCTACACAAATACTGGGATGTCAACTTCATTTAAATAGATTAAGTGGCAGTTTCTTGTCCCAGCCTTTTGAAAAAGGATCTGTTTAAACTATGAAATTAAGTGTGTAAGTAATAAGCACGTAATATATGAAAAAATCTTACCATAGTAGAAGTGGATAATTTACACTGATTATTTCAGACTTGATGGTTTGCAAGATTCATCATTTCAGCCTTTTCCATGGCAAGTGTTTACTGAAGGGTAAAACACATCTCTCACAAGGCCAAATTGAGCAATACCAAAAAAGAACATATGAAATTAAATCTATGTGGGAATTTAAATAGCAGGTAATTAAAGAAGGACAACGGCATTCTTTGAGAATATCAGAAAAATGTCAGCCTGTAACTGGAAAAGAAGACAGGGTACTGTACAGAGAGCTGACATACATCAGAAAACCACAATGCTGGCCCCAACAAACTATGAATTCCTATAGACTCCTCTCACCAACAGCCCCAAAAGAGAAAGGCTGAAAAAAATTATAAGGAATGGTTGTGAAAAAGACAACTGAGGAAAATATCACAACAGTACATTAACTAATTTTTGGTGTTTGTTATCGCTGTGGTTGTCTAAACGGTTATTTCTGTAAAATCCACAGAATTTATGTAAAAGGAAAATAAAACCCAAGCAACTTAGTGACTTCACTGTATCAGTCTTCACTAACAAGATTACAGGGACTGCTACCATTAACATCACACCTTTTTTTTTGAAAACAAAACAGCAGACTAAATCTACAAAATTATATTAACAGCACTCTCCCTGCACAAAACTTGTATGTGCTGTATGCCGTAAGCACAGGCATTTCAGGTCAGGCAGGGACACAGGGATCCTGCTCTCTGGTGCAGCTCTCCTTTCACCAACCCCTGCAGAAACCATTACAGTCTTCCTTAAACTGCACCACCCCCTTTCACCTCTGCTCACCCTTCTGCTAACATTTATCCACTGGTACCTCCAGGGATGAGCTCCCCAGATCAGTAGGAATGACAGAAGCTACAGGGAAGAGGAAGATGCTGAGAGCTGGCTGGGTGGGAAGGGGAGAGCAGGATGCTGCAAGGAAGCCATGTGCCTCCAGGGAAGGAGGGGCTCAACAGAAACACTACCGACTTCACTGACTTCACCGTTGGAGGGGTACATGTGACAGCACTTACTGGCTGTCCTGCAGAGAGTGCAGGGAGCCTGGTTTAGGAGCCGAAGCGAAAGGTCGTCTCAAAACCACAGCAAAGAGGAGATGAGGGGTGTTACAGGGGAACTATTAGTGAGGAAAGGAAAACTCACAGGATCATAGAATCATTTGGGTTGGAAGAGACCCTAAAGATCAACTAGTTCCAACTCCCCTGCCATGGGCAGGGACACCTTCCACTAGACCAGGTTGCTCACAGTCCCATCCATTCCCTGGGCAACCTGTTCCAGTGCCTTACCATACCCCTCACAGTAAAGAAATCATAGGGATACGCTATGCTGTCTGCACTCATACACCCAGCAGGGATGCGCTGTCCTCTGCATTTTTCAGTTTTGTGTTCTCCTATCATTAATTTGCATTCATCTCATCTATGCATATATTTTAAACAATGGCATACCCCTCACATGACCCCACTGATCAGCTGTCATCAAGCTGTCTTAAAACTCTGCAAAACAGGAGTCCAAACAGAAAAAAGGTAGAACAAGAAAGAAACATTGCAAGTTCCTCCTGGAACCAGCCCCACTGACCCAACCCGAGAGAACTGCCATTCCCCATGCAGCCCTGGCCTCGCAGGAGGCGCATATCTAAATCCACTCTCACTCCACCAGTAAAAGAAATAATACTGGAAATACTGTCACAAGCTATCAGGCATCAGTGTGTGGGGGCACAGGAGGGAATTACAGGACAAGAATCATACATATCTCATTTCCATTCTTTACTACTGAATGCTACAGCAGTCTTCAGTGTACATCTTTAATCTTGAAAGACATTAAAGTAAAGAAACTCACGTCAGAGCAAGATTTCTTTTGGTGAAAACCATGCTCCAACTTATATTTTTTAAAAAGAATCAGTAAAATAATTGGCAAAACAAGCTTATCTGATTTGCAGTATCAAATTGTATTCCCTCAATGGACCAATTTTTCCATATATTTATGAGTCCTTCTGCATTTCATTTACAGCAAAGCCTGAAAAATATGAGATACAGAACTTGAGAACTTCATTATAAGAATAAAGCCAAATAACTATTTAGTAGTCCAAAATGGACTTATTAATAGAAACCAAAATTAAAAGGATAAACCCAAGACTTAAGCAACCATCCAATGATGATTTCAGGAATTATGCAGTGTTCAATTTATCTGAAAGAAAATAATAATATAGCACTGGACTTTTAACAGTCAAAAGAGATGCCAAACCAACAACTCCAAAGACCAAACTGCTCGGTCTTGACGATATAGTAATTATAGCACAGGCAACAGAAATGTACTTGAAATTACAGAAAATATTTGCCCAAGCGCCTTATTGCTACCATGGAGAGACCACTGTTAATATCAGCCCAGGACCTCCCCGTTGGCATCACCAAAAGCCAAAATTCATCACTGCTGATCATGTCCTTTCTATCTCCAGTTTTTTTAAGAGAAACAGAGAAAGTTGTCTCTGTAAGTTCTCACTGCTCTCTTCTCTGCCCTTGAGAGCTCTGCTGGCGTCTACAAGAAGTCAGGGTCCTTGTGCCAAACTTCTGCTGCTAGAGCTGCAGGATCTGGGTCTGATTGTGCAGGGAAGCACTAAGGGATAGTAAATCTGTCCCAGCACCACACAGGCAGAGGGACACGGGATTTATGCTTGCTCCTAATGACTGCATCTGCAAACAGTAGCCAGGGCTCAATGATCCTTATGGGTTGGGTCCCTTTTAACTTGAGATATTCTATAAATCTATGACATTATGTTAAGCTATGTGAAAAGTAAAATAAATAAAAAACCCAGAAAATAATATTTTAAATAAAACTTTTACACCCTGTATTTTTGCAAGTTAATTGTTGTGAGTAGTTTGTGGGTTTACCAGATGTAACCAGGAAAATAAATTTATCAAACTGCCTTCCCATCTCTCAGTTAAACCAAAACACTTTTAGTATACGGAAGGTCATTGAAGATAAATCCATACAGGGTTACTAAATAAATACACAGATGTTGCATCCAGCTTAAGTAAAGGGCTGCGGACTGACGGAGTATTAGTGGAGAAACAGCTTATGTGATACTGTATTTTTCAAGGCATTCCCCATGGCTATTTCATTTTTCCACCTTAAATGGAACAGTTCACTTCATGCACAGGCTTTGCAATTCTGGTGATGCACAGGGTGGCAGGAGCAAGGCTTTGGCTATCTCCCAACTCCACAAAACTGTTTAAATTAAAACTGCAAGAGCCTATCAGACATTAACTGATACAGGATACTGGGCTGGGTGGACCTTCAGTGTGACTTATTATGGCCATTCTTCTGCTCTTCGGTGTATGCTTTTTATCTTGTTCTTTTACATGTTACTGATAGCAAAGGGGATGTTTAGAGTGAATGGAAACAGTCCCCTGGGGTAAAATGATCTATCTTGCACAGAGGGCTCCCAAACAGCTTACAAAAAGACCTCTACTCTGAGCGCCTAAAATGAAGAGTTGTAGAGTACACCACATACATTTTAGCACTTTTGAGACTTGTATCAAGACTCAGACAAGCTTCTGTGCATCTCACAGTAAATGAAAGGTAAAACCATAGCATGCTGCTAAGCATCAGCCCCTGAACCACGACCCACAGGGCAGCAGCGTAACACCCTGTTCTCCACCAAAGCAGAGTTATCAGAGTATTATTTCTTCACCAAAGGCAGGAGAGAAAGCAGGTACAATAAACCTTGGCTGCATCAGCCCATGCCCTATGTGTGCATGGTCAGAGACAGCTAAATCACAGTCTCTCCAATGCACATTCAGTTTTTGTGACATATAGGAAGAAAACTCAGTGAAGTTTGGAAATTGGTGACGTAGTGACTCACCTTCATGCTGTATAATTTTAGGCAGCTTTATCCAATTGCACAGTTTCTGCAACGTATTTCTTGCTTTCTTCTGGGTGCTGCAATTTTGCTGTGCAGCAGCATTTGCATGGACAGGGCCTCTGAAAACCTCCGACTGTGATGGAAATTGAACAGTGGACATATGGTACAGCCATTACTGAAACCAACAGCCTCTACTCCATTTTTGAATGAATTCAAGGCTGCCAGTGTGTTAGAGATGGCAAAGGCATGCAACTCCCAGAAGAGCTCTGCTACACAGAAGTGCACATAGGTTCAAATGACAGCACCTCTTATATGCATGCACAGCAGAAGAATTTCACATCAAAATTAAGTTTCCAGTACTTAGGAAACGTAGGTGCTTAAGCAGTTTGAGCAGTATTTCTACTTTGCATACAAGATGCCTAAAAGCATCACCTTCTGTATCTCAAAGGTGGTTTACTGATGCTGCCTTTCTACATCCAGCTTTCAAGTGCCTAGATAAGTAGATAACTTTACTTTTCCCAGAAATACTGTCTGAAGAAACTTTCCATTTAGAGCAATTTGGAACCTTCCAGAATCAAAAATAGTTGCTCTTCAGTGCAGTTTTTTCACTATTCAAGCTGGGGAATGGAGAGAGAGGGAGAGAGATTTTCCTCTCTCTGAAAATCCTGGCTTCTTTGCTGCATGAAGATTTCTTGCTGAAGAACTACACTAAAGACATATACTGAAAGGAGGAATTCCTTCACTTCTTCCCATTCCAGTTACAGCCTAAGAAGGAAGCCGGGAAGGGTATGATCTTAACCTTTTCCAGCATTCCAAGAAAATAACGAGACTAAAAGTTACATATCTACTATCTTGCCTTCCAAGTATAAATTAACACTTCTCTCATATTACCTCACTGTATAAACATCTCTTAATTCAACTATAGATCATTAGGTTTGACCTACAAAGGAACAAATATTAAAACATTACAAAAATAATGATTGAAAGGACATAATGGAGAATCTTTGTATTTCCAAAACTTACGCAACACTACAGAAACTGTACAGCAAGAGAAAAGCAACCCTGAAAATCCTGATTTATTTGCATTAAATAATGTGGAAAAGTAATGCAATATTACATCACCTTTTTATATTTGTTCTGCCTGTTCTCAAAATTAATGGGTTTTGCAAATAAAATGTTAGGACAATTTATCCCTAACTCTACCTTATACTACCAGTTCTAAGCATCCAAAAAGTCTGTAAGGTTACTCCAAGACAGTTACTTTTATTAAGTAATACAACTGAATCTGTATTTATTTCCACTTGGATTTCAGTACCATTCTGCATTCATGTTTTCCCCATATTGTTCCTCCTCATTTATTTTTCTTGGTGGGCCCAACTGATGAGGTGGTTATGCTTGCAAACATTTAAAAGAATAACAGCATTTCCTAGGAAGGGTGAGGCTGTGAACACATCATTAATTTAGTCTCAGTTTACACATACATGTACGTACATAAATGCAAGTTTGTATATAGATAGATAAAATCTCCTGCAGCGATGAATACAATACTATTCCACATACTATTTCTATTTCTACGTTGGAATGAACCATTTTGGCACAATCACCAGTATAATTACATTCATACCAGAAGTGTTCTACAACATTAAATGTATGATTACAGAGTAGTTCAGATGAGTTTTTATTAAGAGGGGTCAAGAAAGAAAATCATGTGTTTAAGTTACACATATTGCAAATTTCTTTTTTTACTTTTTTTTATAGTTACTCCTAGTGCAACAAGAATGAAAAGTAGTTGTAAAATGGTTCCATTCTGGCTAAGCAGTATCTGTACCCAGCCTGTCTAAGAATACATGGCTAGACAAAGTACACAGTTTGAGACAGTTTATATCCTAACCCTGAAATCGAGCAGAAACATGGCCTGGACTCCCTAAAAAGAAAAGGCTAATGGGGCTTTTGCTTGGGCCCTCCTCCCCTCTGCTGTCTTTCTTTTTACAACAATGGCAAGGGTAAGAGGCACAGCTTTGTTTCTCCTCCCTCTAAAAGTCTAAAAGCCTACCTGATAGGCAGACTGAAAAACAGATCTCCAGACAGAGCTGGAGAAACACATGAAAGAAGTGAGGAGAGATGCAGGCAAAGACCTATTGCAGTTGAATAAGCAAGTATATCAAGTCCACAGCTGCAACAATGGGAGCTGTGCAGTGTCAACAGCAAAGTGACCTGGGTTAGCTGAAGGTGAATGTCCAAGCGCCTACAGAAAGTAAATGAACATTGGAGACCTCAGAGAAACAGTAGCATCACATCTTGCTGGCACTTTCAGAAATAATCTCACCTGTCTCTGCATAGGTATCTGTGGTCCCTCAAGTATACACCAGCATGGTCTGTTCCTGCCACTCAAACTCCCCAAAATGGTTTTCTCTCCCAAAGCTCAGCGAAGGCACTAACAACTAACTACTTCGTTTATGTTTGATACTTCATTCCTTTGTGCCACAGCCACAGTTTAAATCCCTCATTAAAAATGTTTAACTTAACAAGTCAAAAAAAGCATTTCCCAAACAACTGACAAAGCAAACCATTTCAATGTTCACTCCAAGAGACATTTCAGGAATGGGTAAGAAAAAAAAAAGATAAATGGACCAGTAGTTTAAATGAAACTATTCTGCAACGTGATTACAATTTGAATTATAATATGAATATATTATATTCAATATAAACAAAATAAGACCACGGGGATTAGGACTACATGGTAAGATTATACTCCATATTTACAGCTCTCATATATATACTGTTCAAAGTATTATGCAGATTATATAAAGGAGCATAGTATTAAAGACATTATTACATTTTCAGCAGATTTCAAAAAGAAGGTTTTCTATCAACTGTATAAAGGCTTTATACTAACTCCAATGCTGTACTTCGAAAACCAAAGCAAGCAGTTGATAAATAGTATAACCCAAGCAAGAAGATAAATGTTTCTGAAAGCAAAGAATCCTCTTAAGTGGGATGGGCTGACTGTTTATTTTTCATATGGTTCAGTGAAGCACAGCAAACCCACAGACTCCTCCAGTCTACGGCAGAAAAAGTTTGTATTCATGCTCCAATCTCTGAAGTCACAGAAGGCTTGTATTTTTAAATCCAATTTATTCTGGAACTTTGCACTTTGTTGGATTTATTCCCACTCCAAGAGGATGCTGTGCCAGGTGCCAGCAATTACTTATTACAGGTTAAAGAAAAAGAAGGCTTACCACAGCACTTGAGCTGCTGGACTGATACATGACTGATTGGAAAACAATATAGGATGGGCAACTTATGTAAGCAACCACAGTTGGCAGCTCAGCGTTCTGGCTGCAACAAATGAATCTGAGGTCTCCCTGGAAACCATGATTTCATCCCGTCTGTGAAAAGCCCATGCTGTAATTTCTCTCTTTATCAAGCAACTTGAGATTCCACAGAATTTTCTCTCCTTGGACAGACCCAAGGAAAACAAAACAGCTAATCAATGGGATAAAATCTGACACTTAAATTGTACAGTTGAAATTAGGTAATAGGATTCTGCATAAGAAACGTTTGAACCTATTCCCACAGGATATCCAAAAGTTCAAGTTTTGAGTGTGCACACATATATGTATCTACGTTACCAAACAGGGCAACAGAAAACAATTTAATACAAATGAATGCCTGGAGTAATAGTTTGGGAGATCATTTTGTCTGAGCTAAAGAATGTAGACTTCAGTTGGGCTAGTGATAATTGTTGGTAAACAGAAGGAAAACAGTCACTGGGGCACATAATGCAATAACTAGAAATTATATACAATTATTATACATAATTACATATAATTATATTTAATTCAGCAATGAAACCACTATAGAAATCGGCTCAAGTCTGAGAGAAAGGTACAACAATCTCTAACAATGAACATTGATATAAAGAGGCATAAAGGCAACAAGCCAAGTATGAACTTCTAATGCAATTTAAAGACTCTGTTAGGATCATGCCTAGCTGACAAGAGAGACGCAAGAACTGCTCATCCATTACTGCTGTGGTCTCAGTGTCCTCAGAAAAGCAAACCAGCTGAGGATTCAGAAACATTGCCAGTGCTACCAAATTCAGCTAAGTGCTGATATCTCACCTACACATTTCTGCCAGTACCTCCTCACTCCTTTCTTTTCCCCTAACATCTATTCTCTTTCCATCTTTTTATTTTTGTTCTCCACCTAGAAAAAGGGAGAGTAGGGCTGGCTTAGACAAGATGTTATTTGCAATGCCATGACTGCAACATTTGCTGTGAAAACAAGAGAGAAGCAGTAAGAAATACACAAGTGATTTAAAGCAAGTTTGGTATCTGCAGCAAAAAGCAAGCCTATGGGCTCTGTCTGCCTCCTGCAATTATGGGCCATCATCAGAAACAGAAGTTATATTTTCTGTCTTGCTAATTTCTTCTTCTATTCATTTGTCTTGTACAGCCCTAAGACAGGTTTGGATTCCAGCATCAAGCACAACAGATCAAGCCCACTTGTGTTATTCACTGACTTCTTCCACAAATGTACTTAATGTTATTCTCCTTGTTAATTTAAGTACCATCAAATGCTGGAGGGAATAAGAATGACAGCACAGACCGCTGCTTTAGCTGAAGGTTTCAGAACTTTGTTTGAAAGCTTTGTCCTTCAAAATTCTTTACCTGTCCTCCCTCTTCTTCCTTCATTTCCAGAAACATCCAATGAATGGCAAAACAGATATTTTTTTTTTTAAATAGCAATCCATAGCCATGGGAAAAACTGGTTAAAATCTCTGTTGAAGATTCAAAACCTGATTTTTTTTACACTATAGAATGAAAGGACATTTATTCCATTTAACTTAGTACAACAGCCTTCAGACTACATATAAAGGTATCATGAAGTAGACTGACCTTTAAATATGTGATTATATGTTAGCATTTTAACAATGATATATCACAGGGGTCCTCAAACTTTCTAACCAGGGGGCCGGCACGCAGATGAAGTGGCAGGCAGTCATCTGCGGCTGCTTGGTTTCCCCCCCAACCCCCGGCGGGGGGTTCTGTAAATACCGGGGGCCGGATTGAGGACCCTGGGGGCTGTATCTGGCCTGCAGGCCTTAGTTTGAGGACCCCTGATATATAAACTCACTGACATCAAACAAAGAAGAGTAGTATCAGATAAACAAACAAAAAACACTTACAGGTTTTCCAAATTATGTTTTTTAAATGATAGGATTTTTTTACTTATTTGTAAAATAAGTAATTTTTTACTAAAATATTGACAAATCATTCAAAGGAGGCTGTGATTGCTGAAGGAATGGCAACAGAAGTTCTAGAGGAATTTAGGACGTGAACTAGTGAAAACTTTGAAAGAACCCCAGTTGTCTTCAGTGGAGACAAATCAGACCCTTAGTATTTTAAACAGGCCTTTAAAGGAAGAAAACAGAAATTTAGCACATTCGTGCTCAAAGAGGAAAACACAAATATTTGCTGTTTCAATTATATCCAAAATCTATCCAATTTATATATCCAAATTCTCATACTTTGAGAAACACTCGCAGTTCCAGATATGATATGATCCCAAGCCGAATTTAAAGCCATGCAAGATTTACAGACTTCGCTGCTTTTCTCCTGCAAGACTAAAGATATTCCAGCAAGTATTCAAGCTCACTTTCTTTACAATGTGATGACTCTTACAGCCCGTTATATGAAGACAATTACTTTTACTACATTCATAAAGTAAAAAATTTGTTCCTGGTCCGTGTCGTATATTTTCCCTTCAGTCCACCAAGCAACTAAGGACACAGTAGCGGCAGAGTAGAGTAACTAATGAACAGACAAATCACACCAAGAAGGTTTTGCAAAGATGCAGCATGGGGAGAAGGCCAGGATTGTCCAGCACTACGCAACCCATGTCTCTAGGTATTCCCTCCCAAAAAACTTCCTGTGTATTCCTCTGCTTTCAGCTTTGTTTCACACAGGTAAACACAATTAAGAAAAAATATGAAGTAAGCCAGCAGATACCATACAAACCTCACCCTGGATGTTGTAAATCACTTGCTGACATAGGAAAAACATCAGTATTTCCCAATCCCCCAGATGGGTGTCTGAACAAGGAGCTGGTTTAAGTTGTACATGGAAGAGAAATGCCATTTCAACATCCATACAGTTGTCTCTGCCACTCCTTCATCCTCAGGAGGCGGACTCCTCACACTCCTCCCCTGCTCCAGCGAGGGGTGCCTCCCATGGGAGACAGTCCTCCATGAACTTCTACAACGTGAGCACTTCCTACAGAATACAGTTCTTCACGAACTGCTCCAGCGTGGGTCCCTTCCATGTGGTGCAGCTCTTCAGGCACAGGCTGATCCAGTGTGGGTCCCCCACGGGGTCACAAGTGCTGCCAGCAAACCTGCTCCAGCCTGGGCTCCTCTCTCCATGGGGTCACAGGTCCCACCAGGAGCCTGCTCCAGCACAAGCTTCCCACTGGGTCACAGCGTCCTTTGGCCATCCACCTGCTCCAGTGCAGGGTCCTCCATAAGTGCCAGCGTTAACCTCCATGGCTGCAGGGCACAGCCTGCCTCACCGTGGGTCTTCACCACGGGCTGCAGGGGAATCTCTGCTCCGGCACTTGGAGCCCCTCCTGCCCCTCCTTCTGCACCGACCTGG
This sequence comes from Falco peregrinus, assembly GCF_023634155.1. Lineage (NCBI taxonomy): Eukaryota > Metazoa > Chordata > Aves > Falconiformes > Falconidae > Falco > Falco peregrinus. Next base: position 73,774,194 of record NC_073727.1, read on the forward strand.
GGGGCTGCAGGGCTGCTCCTCTCACATAGTCTCACTGCTCTCTCCAGATGCAGTTGCCATTGTGCAGTTTCTTTCCCTGTCTTACTTACGTTATCCCAGAGGCACCACCACTCTCCCTGATAAGCTCGGTCTTGGCCAGCGGTGGGTCCATCCTGGAGCCCCCTGGGCATGGGCTCTATTAGACACAGGAGAAGCTTCTGGCAGCTTCTCACAGAAGCCACCCCTAGCCTCCCCACTGCCAAAACCTGGCCGCGCAAACCCAGTACAGCTTCACACATCCAAACACACTGGTCTGTTTTGTCCCAGCCCTGGAGCAACAGCACATATTGAGGCGATTACCTGCTGAATAGTGACACCAAAAGAAACCAACATCTCTGAAGTAACCTACAAAGAACAAACTGATGACTGATTATTCAGGATGATTCCAGAAGCACTGCTGTTTTAAGGTATCCCTCAGTGTCTGCTAATGAACCTGTTTCTAATTTTTTAAAGAATGGTCTTTACTGAAGCAATTCAGCTCCTTGCCAGGCGTGCATTGCTACAAGTCACTAACTGAGAACCAAGAGGAAGGTCAGATGTCTTGGAGGACTCCTGGGAGTGTGGGAAGCAAGGGTGGGGAAACTACATGCAGTCCTGGCCAACATTGTTCTGAGGCTGTGGGATTCTAGTAGGAGACAGGAATAAAATCAATAAAATAGGAGTCTCTTCCTCTCTCCCCCATACCCAGCCTCCCTACCTAAAAGCAGAGAAAGCTGCAGGGAGATCTCAGTGCAGTCCACAACTACCTGGAGGGAAGGTGTAGAGGAGATGGAAGCAGACACTCCCCACAGCCGTAGGGGAAATGGGCCCACGTGGGAACAGAGGAAATGCCACCTCAATGCAAGGGAAACACTTTCTACCAGCAAGATGGCCAGACACTAGAAGAGATAGCGAAGTCTCCATCTTTGCAGTTATTCGAATCTGATCTGAACAAGACCCTAGCCAGCCTATGCTAACTGGGTCTGCTTTGAGCAAAAGCCAGACCAGATGATCCCAGGAGGTCCCTTCCAACCTCCATGTTTCTGTATCTCTGCAGTTCTTTTCCAGCATCCCTCCTTCTCACTCTTCAGAGTACAATTTCCAGGGCACTTGCCCTCAAGGTGTACAGCCTCCATCCTGCAGGTGTATCACCCTCTTCCAAGCTGCTTTTCTGAGCTATTCTGTTGCAGAACAGGGCCTATAAAGGTAAGAGGAAGAGCAGACAGGAGGAAGAGGTGGGATAGGGTGAGGAGAGGAAGCCCAGACATCCCTGCCCTCCTGCTGCCCCGGAGAGCAGTATGGGGCTTCAGAAGCAGCCAGTGCCACCCCTTGTATCTTGACCTCTCCTCTTGGCAACAAGACCAGCAGACAGCTGAGTAACCAGGAGACAAAGTTTAGGTATTCAGAGTACACCCCACACTGTGGGTATTCAGAGTAAACCCAGCAGCTACTCTGTATCTCCCCCATCACAGGCACAGAATACACAGCCATATTCCTTCATGTGAGATGTCTACCCAACAACTTCCAGTTTGAAGTCAGCAATGACAAACCAGTATTTTTTGATGATGATGATGATGATGATGATTGATGATGATTGATGATGATTGATGATGATTGATGATGATTGATGATGATGATGATTGATGATGATGATGATTGATGATGATGATGATTGATGATGATGATGATTGATGATTGATGATGATGATGATTGATGATGATGATGATGATGATGATGATGATACCTCAGAGGTCCTTAGGAAGGAATTCATCTTGTGGGCAGAGGCAATAGGAACCTTTGTAGGTGACATTCACCAGCTCTTCAGCTTTCAACTTTCAAAGTGGTCTTTTACTGCCTGTGATTCTTTAACAAGTAGTGGTGGCTTTCCTCCTTTCATGAGTAACTCCAGCTCTTCTCTTTTGTTGCTTAGGGGTCAACGTTTGTATTAACATGTTAAAAATGTTCCCTACAGGTGTCTGTGTGCTTGAATTTTCACATATGGTACTTCATCATTGGATACATAGCTCCATATCTGTATCATAACTGTCTAGCTACCACATTCTTGGTTTACGATGAGCCATACCCTTGGTAATGCTGGTAAGTGATTTCCCTCTACTAAGCTTGCAGAAGTACTCTCTCATCTCTGCCTATGAAAACGTCCCTGAATCCTGTAATACCACTATAACCATTTACTTCCAGTATCTTTGCCTCTTCTTTTCCCTCACTCCAAACAACTGCGATATCAGCCACTATTTTAATCTTCAGACATTCACTGATCAGGATTTAATACTACCACAGGATTACAACTCCAAATCTGCACGATACCATGAGGAGTACCCCTCTCCATTCTGAGAGGTGTTTGCTTTTCCAATTAGAACAGTTGGGGCCATGCAGGTTTGCTATGCATTTGGAAATTCTCAGAAATCTCCATGTACGAAACTGCAGCCATTGCAGACAATTCCCCGCAAGCTGGCACTGCAAGGATGGAGTGGGGGTGGAAGGCAGTGCAGCATCCTGTTCCATCTTGCCAGGTTACAGCACATGGAAAGAAGGCAAATTCTTTCCTCCCACTCTATGTCTATGAAGAAATCTTCAGTATATGGGTCAGAGAGTCATCTGGGCCCCAGGGATGAGATTTGCTACTATACTCATCAGTGATCCCAAACAGTCATAAGCACTCGTCACCCACACACCTCTTAGGTTTTCACCAGGAAACCAGAAGAAATAAGGCACTTCTTTTTTCCCCTCTTTTGAGCAATAATTAAATATTATTTAGCACAAAAAGCATACTACCTCAGACTACTCTGACATTATACCTTTTACAATATTATAGTCCATACAGTAAATAGCTGAAGACTTCCTCATTCTGCCTCCTTTGTGCCATTCCACTTGCAACTTTTCTGTCCAGCTTCTGCCCTTTGCTCCTTTTTGACATTATGGGGCCTAGAATTTGTTAATAATTCAGGACTATCACATTTCTGAATCAGACAACTCGATTTAAATTAGCAATAGGTGAATTAAATGGCCATTACAAGTTACAGCAGTTTAGGCAACATTTTTTCTTTCAAAAGCACAGATCAACTTTTCCAAAGCAGTTCCCATATCTCAAAACACACAAAACATTTGTAACTTATTTTCCATATAATCCATTAAGAAATATCTACTGTCACCAAGGTAGGTTGCAAAAGAAAGAATAAAACAACATGGTGCACTTGCTAGGACCTATGACAAGTTGCTTATGCTGTATATTGATGGTATCAGAAAGGTAATGCTTTCTTGCATAAACAGGTATATAACCTACCTTTCAGAGGAATCCCACAAATTAAAAAAGCCGATTTTATAATGTCATAAATCTTAATTCATGGTGTTTAAAAACAAAAAAGTTAAAGAAATACAATATGTTATTATTCATGCCAGAAATTTGACATTTCTAAAGATGCCAGATGCATTTTCAGACATATTCCAGAGTTATTCAAGTTGAGATGTTTGGGGGTTTTTAAATGTCAAACCGGTGCCCTTAGAAAAATGGGTAAACTTGGGGTTCAATTGTTTGTTTTAAAAAGCTGAATTTATATACAAAAGAGAATTCTAACATACTCTGTGTTCCCAAGAACACTAAATCTTGAGCATCACTTACACTATTTCAGAGCAAACACAGTGTTTCCAGGGTTTAGTCTGGCACTTAAAGCTAAGGATTATACAGCTGGACACAAGCACCATGCATGAAGTCTTAGTGACTTCATGTAAAGAAGGCTTGTGAAGATAAATTAATCTGTTAAATGTCAGTTCCAATTTGTATTTCTTACAGTAAATGAAAAGCCATGGTCAAAAAGTATTAATAGCACAGATTTTTCAGACCATGGCGTTCTGCAGCCTCCCTTTTGGAAGCGATCCTTTTTAATTATATCCAATCCTTAACCTTCTGCAAGCACTCCTAAGAGTTTGACCATTTATCACCAGAACACTGAAGATGCTGGAGGTAATATCAGGTTTTTACATTTTTTGTTCCAGTTAATTTTTAAATATTTGATGCAAAGTAGGTACTTATAAAATGAGGTGGTGCTAGTGCTTGTCGCAATACAAACCAAAACCTTCAGATTAATCTGAGTTCAATGCCTGCATTTATGCTGTGGAGCACCAACATAGAATTATATTTTTATATTTGCTCTCCACGATGCATAAGACTTGTGTTCATTTCTATAGAGTTATTGGAAAATATCTCTTAGCTTTTAAATTGTGGGATTCATAAACAGTCAAAAATATAGTAAGCCAGCAGCATGAACAACCATTAAACAAATACAGAACAAGATAAAGTAAAAAAGTTCTATACCCAAATTATCCAACATATAGCAATAAACAATTTATGTTAGACAACATACACAAAAAGAGATCAAAATGGATCCAGGTGAAGAGTTTCCAAACATAGTCCCTTTTATATGATGTTCCCTATCAATGAGGTTTGTTTCTGAGACAAAGTTTTAGTAGACTTAATTAACATGAATTTAAAAAGACAGGTTCAAAAATGCATTAAAGCTTGAATTCTATATTTCAGTCCTCTACTAAGGTAAGAGGTAAGAACATGGTATGACTCACAGGGGTTAAAACCTCTGTACCAGAAGGCAACCTCCTGGTGGTGAAGGATAGTCTGGAGTCAGGCACAGCCTTTGCTGAGTAAGTCTTGTCTCTCAGTGCTACAGAGCATTGCTGAGGGGCAGAGAGACACTTCTTCAGTTCTGCTCAGAGTCATCTTGAATAGGAAAACCCTGAAGAAGCTATGGAGTGTGCTACTGCTCAAAGCAGTATGAACAATGAATTTGAGTGCTTTAGTCTTGCAGCTTTCTTTCTAATACAGCAACACACACACACAATGTTTGCCATTACCCTTGACTGAATAAATCAGACTTTTCACGCAGCTTTCCTCTTCATCTAGTAAGAAGCCTAATCTCCACCATAGCTGACACATACGTATCTCACTTCAGTCCACTGTAAACAACAAATGCTTCCTGAGTGATGTGGCTTGCTTTTAGAGACCTAACACCCAAAACAAATCAGAGATCTCTAGCGTTGATGAACATCAGTTAAGCCGCAAGGATCACTTTAGAAACTGAAAATGTGATACCTACCTGAAGGCTCTTTGCAGTGCTGGCAAAAAAGGGCTTGAAACACATAATACCACCCATAGTTACACCATACCTCATACTTCTTCCCTCTCCTCTATCTAGAAGCTTACTGTTTAAACATTTACTAGAAATGTAAGGTAAATGGTTCAAACTGCTTCAGATTGAGGAAGGAACTAAACCTCAGTCTTCTTTTCTGACTAATTTTCTAACCACGTGATATAAAGAGTAAAACATACTGCTTTTCATGGAGCTTGTTCAAAAAACATGTCTTAAAAATTCCTGCTGGATCAGGATCCACAGACAAGAGAAGAATTTCTACTCTGTAAACCCTTCTAGGAATCAGGCTTGTGCTAGGTACCTACTGGGAGACACGGTTCTAGACATGCCTAGCATCACACATACAGGTGTGTAGGAACTTTTATTGACGGAAACGCAGGCATAATGACTTCCATTACCCCTGGGGTTGAGTGGAAGCAAGAGTCTCTATGGCATTTAAGTGTCAGACTTAGGCATCTAAAGTAAAAGTTACAGACTAAAGTCCTTAGGCCTTTGAGGAATGATACAGTCAAGACTCATTTCTTTATCAGAGAGCAGCCCTAAAGAAGCCAGAATGTACTAGTAATGCAGAACGCAGATGCTCTGCAGTAGATTCTGTGCTTTGAAACAGAGATGCAAAATTTAACTTAGGTGCTGTTTGCTGAAAGCTGCATTCACAGAAACCAGCGGTCTCTGCTTCTCAGTTTCATTCTTCCCATTTTTCTGTGTTCCCATGTGTCCCATGGAAGCCTGAAAATCAAGTTTCTTTATTGTGACTTGGAAATATCACTCATTTAACTTCAGCTGCATCACTGTGCTCCTTACTGTCTGCCCACAAGTAAGACCAAAGAAATTTGTCATCTCTCACCCAAAGCACTTCACTGGTTTCAGTTCCACACAGATTTTGATCGTCCATTCATTAACAGTTCACTTGTTAGCACAAGCCAATAGCAATATTACCTGATCAGAACCAAAGTACATAGAAAATTTTGTACAGAATTTAATACTAAGGGAGATCGACAATTTTGTTTTCAGTAAAGTTCAACATATTTTTCTATAGTAAAATATATTACAGCCTACGTTCTGTGCTGAAGTATAAAAAATATGTAAACTATAAAATAAAAATGTAAAATAAATACAGTATTTACCTGCAAGATGTAAAACAAGCACCTATGGGTTTAGACAAAACCAATCATTGTACAGGTACAGTGTCACTCCTTCAACTTAAAATGACTAGGTGGACTTCTGTTTCCACTCAAAAAAAGGCCCAAATAAATTAATAGCCATCTGAACTTTCACAAAATTTGCACCTGGACTGTAATCAGCTGCATTCAGGCCTAAATAAACACTGCATGTTCTGTAGGACTGGGCCTCCAAACAAAACAAGTCAGGATGTCATCAAAATAAATAAGCATACATGTTACATTGTAACTTTAAGTAACAGCTGTTCTATTTCCAGTTACAGAATTACATGCTGTGCTCTAACCACCACGTAACATTGCTTTTCACGTAAAAGAAACAACCACAGTTCAAAAAGTATTCTTTGAAATTCTAGTCCCTTAATTTTGATACTTTATTCACCAAATACTAAACTACTGAAATACTGAATAAAATGTTAATATGTTCAGGCACATTTTATAGAAGCTACATTTGCCAGTGCAACAGCGGTGGTATTTGCAGGTCCTTTAAGACCACAATAGTTATATAAGTAATCTGTGAAATCTAGACACTCCACACAATGAAATAATTAATTTCATACATTTACTTACCATGTTAGAAAGATTTTGTATAAAAATGTAATCTCCTTAAACAAAAAGGTCTAATCGGAGGAATCACTGGGATGTAGCATCAACATCCAAAGACGGTGTGCATAATATCATATATTGTTCTCTTACATCTGTAAGATATTGATCCACTGTTTAACTAAAACAGATTTTCTTGGTTCTAAGCCTGATTCCAAAATGTGTGATTATATTCTCTGTTCTTATACAGGCTGTACAATTAATCAGCATTCACAATCAATTTGCAAGTAACAGGATTTAGCTATCATTTAGTCATAATAACTAGCAACTATTTCATAATCCACAAGCATTGCTTTATAGTTTAGATCCTTAAAATCAAATGCTGTCATGTGTATTTTGGATCGACCTTGTTAAAGATGAACTCTGTACCTAGACACATGATTATTGGTTGTCAGATACTAAAAGGTGAAAAGAGCATATATACAAACACAGAAAGTCAATTACTTTTCAGCCATATTGTAAAATACGCTTTCATAACAATGAAACTAAGTTTAAAATATCAACCAGTGGCAATATATAAGCAAACAAGACTAGAAAATGATCACTTTGGGGAAAAGGTGGCAAAATGTCTATGTCACAAAAAATGTAATAGGATTATTTCATAATAATTGTCATAATACTTATGAGTATTTTCCATAGTATCAAAATACTCTCTCCATCTTGGCCTAATCGTTTTCAGGAGAGAAAAGCTGCCTACTGCTTATTCAAACAAGTAAACAGGCTAATGATTTAAAGTGATTATATAGTTACTTCAGGTGTCAATCATCTGTGCTTGAGTTCTATTTCGGTGTTAGTGTAGTGTAGTTTTCAGGATGAAATCACCATATAATGAAATTTTCATATCACTTTGATTTCTGAACTGGATTTCATTCCCTGCATTTGCCCAACTCTCCAAAGGCATCCTACAAATAATTCTGCCGGAGCAGAAGACATACGTTACCCCAGCTCTGCTTAAAAATCCAAAACTGCATGTAGTCAAGTGCTGAGGAGCAGAGAGAATCAGGTCCTCTGCAAAGCACCGAAACTTTTGACGAAACAAAATGCTCTGTATTGGACAGCTCCAGGACAGTTTTGTTGAATGACTTTTTCTTGCTATTATCAGGCACCATCAAACCACAAACTACTGATTACCTATAGTGAGTACTTCACATAAGGAGGCACACTTATGCATACACAAAGAAGAAAGTCTCCTTTGATAGAAACACCTCTTCTCAGGGCAGATGCCTCATTTAAACCCATACTGGAAAAGAAAATAAGAGACAAAATAAATGGAATTACTTTACTCTTTAGGAACTAAAAATTAAGCTTTTTTTCTTGGTACTGCTTGGCTTCCTCGAAGACAACTATGCGCTTCTGAAAATTAGGTGCAGCTGTCCTCTCTTTAGAGCTCCTTAATGGAATCCTCTGCATCCTCGCTTCCTTCTCCCTTTTGGCAAAAGTTGTTAATGATGGTTTCAGCTGAGTCATTGAGCATGCCATGACCATTCGGGCCTCTTTGCACAGCAAATGGACTTAATCACAGGGGCATACAATTACATTCCTTTCTCCTCATTGCAAATTCATCAGGGAATAACAAACATAAAACTCCATTGTCTGGGTCTTCAAGAAAACAAAACCACTGTTACTCCTATTCAGCAAATCTTCCTCCCATTCCCCACCCCTCATTTTTTCCATGGTGGTAAAAAGGCAAAAAACTCCTTTATCACTTTATCATCTATTATACTGCAACAGTACGTTTTTCACAGTTTAATATATTGCCAGCATTTAGATACATTTTATCTTCAGTGATTTCTCATGATTTGTGCAATTCTACATAGGACCTGAAGGACTCTCAATTTTGCTTTTCAGGAACAGAAAGAATCTCCTCCAGGTGCCTTACTTGCCATTATTTTCCCATTTTTTTTTCTCTCAACTTGCAGCCACAGCTATTAAAAAAGCCATTTAATTGATTGGGTTGGTTTGCTTGGGGTTGACATTTGATTCTCACTTTCTCTGCAAGTGACAAGGAGTTCCTGAAAGACAAAGATGACTTCTTTTCAGCAGGTGAGGGTTTCAGTTTCCCTTAAGTAAGATAATTAGGGGGGTCGTCTCTGAAAATTCCCCTCGACATGTTAACACCTTTTATTTTTGCATTTCCACCTAAAGCTTCCTTTGTTTTAAGTTGCTATGAAGGGCTCCAGTTTTTACATAGTCCCAATGTTCTTGGCTGTGCTTTTCCACATTGTTCTATCTCATGGAGTATCTCAAAAATTGTCTCACTTCTGCCCACCCAGTTCTGCTCCCTCCTAATGGAAACCTTTTAAACAAAATGTGGTGGCTACACAGATACCATTCCACTTGGGAAAGGAGGGCACACAGTTCCTCACCAAGACACTGACATTCAGGTCAGTGATATCCTGCCAGGAGTCATCTACTTTATCTTTCAGTCCTGTGCTATCAAGGCTAAGATTTTAAGAGCTGCAGACTCCCATGTCCACTTCCCATAAGCAATCAATCCTCCAATTGTATGGAAATTCAGCATTATATAAATTCACCTGGGTTTTTGATTTGGGCATAAAGCCTAATCTCAGAGAGCTATTTCCCACAGAGTGGCTTTTTGTTTGGAAACATTTGCCACAGCTCAGAAAGGAATGAATTCATGACCCAAACAGTCCAGCAATGGTCCACTCCTTCTTCTTCCATCTTCAAGTCATATTCTACATAACTCACCCACCCTCTGAGTTTTTGCACAGATATGCCTGCCTCCTCCACATAGGACACTGCAGCTACACTTCTAGTGTTTATTTTCTCCTCTGCCTTTTTATTTAACTGTTAATATTATTCTAACTTCTCTACTTGCAATAAGGAAAGGGGAAATAGAAAATCAGGGTCAGGCCCCATGTGCAAGTAAGTAGGAACATGCTGATCTGGTCAAAGAGAGCCGCAATTAAAGGAAGAGACGTTTATTTAAACAGCCTTGCTTGGATCTCTAATGGAGTCTGTCTGGGTAAGAGCTCCAAGAGAGCCACCCAGGAGATCCCAGGTGGTTAAAAGACTAAGAAAAAGAAATTATCACATCTGAGGACACTGAAGGCAGTAGGTACTTTTCTAATTGCACCTCTAATTTGAACCTTTTTAAGCGTCTGATATGAAGAAAAGAATTAAAGTGCTGCTTCATACATCTTCCCTCAAGTGTACACATTACATGGATAGTCTAGAAAGCTCATCATGGGACTGTGTGGTCCCTGGCAGCTCCCCTGCTAGTCTGGCAAAAGTTCACACAATTTTGCACACTTTAGTGAAGATAAGGTTATACCACAAGATTTTAAACTGAGCTCAATAATCTGGTATGTTAATAAATTGTACTGTTGATACAACTATGTAATGTTATCTCAAGCTCTCCACATAAGATACTGCAAGCTGTTGTGGAATTAGGGAACTCATAAGGGGACAAAGCTTGGAATTACCTATTGAGACCAAAAGAAGCACAAGGTACTCTTGACAACAAAGGCTTCCCAAGTGTCTGTTAAAGGCTGAGCCTAGACATACTCCTGCTGTTATACCAACTACAGTACTCTTATGTGTCTTCAAATCACCTTAATCGGTCTCATTTTTATATGCTGCAACAGTTTCGTCTAAAAAGAAAACTTTTGGAAATCATTAACTCTGCTTAATGAAGAAAGTACAGATTGTTATAAAACATTTTGGAAAATACAAGCTGGCATGCTTTAAAAACTGTTGGATTAATCTCAAACTAGAGCTCCGGGGTTTTTTTTCCACTTCCTGTTGATGTAGGATATAAATGAGTTCAGGCAAGTTATAACATGTTTTATCATCACCATGGCTCTGAAGACTTACGGAAAAGAAAGGGGATAAGAATTGACAGTTTGGATAATGCAAATCAATACTGTACATTTGATAAGTTGGACAAAATATTAAAAATATAGAAAGCTTCGGGTAGAGTAAATGGTTTTTAAAATATACAAAAATGTTCTGAGCTACCAGTTATCAGTGTTAATGTACACTCCAACCACAGAAGTTGGGACACTTCATTTCAACAGCTCATTTTCTCCCTTTCAACAACAGCTTGGATAAAGATGCTTTTCTAGTATATTCCAAAGGTAAAACCTTTACAAAAATCCTGCAAGTTTTGTCACATCAGCAAATATACAGTGTACTACAGCTGCTTCAGATGTGGATATGCCATGTCCAGACCAACAATTTTAGAGCCATCCCAGATAATCTTAACTTCCCAACTAGAACATACAAAACCCAACAATCACTTCTTTGTTCAAGGTCTTTTACACCCAACAAACCTGCACACTTGTAAGCAAGTAGTCTACTTCTATCAGCAGATTTTACCTATGCAAAAGAAGACGGGGATGACAGACCTGCATCCCAAACCGTTGATTAGCACCTCCTAATTTATACAGTACTTCAAGAGGAGTGTAAATGAGGCAGCAGCAGGATCTGCTGTACATCTCTCTCATGTCACACAGGTCAGCAGGAGAAGCAAACCTTGCTCTTCAAGGTCACTGGGGTGCTGTCTTCACCTCTGCACAGTCCCCTCATTTCTCTTCATATAGCCCTTTATCACCTTCCCAACAGCCAGAACAAATGATACTGAGACCCCAGCTCTTTTCCCAAACCTGAGAGGGGGAGGAGAGTTGGCAGTGGCCAATGAAGAGGGAAAGGAAAACTGTTAGCTTGAGAAAAAATGGATGGCCACAAAGGTGACAAGAGGCACCCACAACATGGGACAGTGGAGAAGACAATGAGGAGACACGGTTTGGGTGGAAAGCGTGAAGGAATAAGAGAGATCTTGCTGCCACAAACCTCCTCAAACCTTCCCTGTCCTAAAAATACCCTGAGCCTTCCTCATACCTCTGTCCCCATGTCTATTCCCAGCAGACCCCCGCCCCTAGTGCCACAGCCAAAGGCAGATGGTCCTTACATCTCAAACCCCTCCTGCCCCAGAAGAGTTGCGATTGATCCCAACCTCTCGTCTTCCCCCTGCGATCTGCAGAACCCGCTCATTTTGCCACAAAGCTATTTATTTCTGTCTACACTGCTAAGAAGCCTCCAGCCACTCTTTGTTATTAGCTCAGTGTCTCATGCCTCAAACCAGAGTTTCAGAGCAAGCTACTGGAACTAATCATGGGAAAGAGAAAAATCTTGGAATATAGAAGTCTGAATTATGAAGAGGCCTTAAAGTACCAATATATGAGACAGAAATTTAGATTTCCTATGTGCTAATGCGGCACTCTTAACAGGCTTACTTTGAACTGACAGAGAATTCAAGGAAGAATGTAAATCTTTCACTGGCTTGAACAATAGTTTTATTTTTCACCACATCAAGTTCAAACAAACTTCCCTGCAATTTTTGCATGTTCTTGGTTATAGAGAATGTGTCTCATTCCAGTGCCTGTGTGTTTTACTTATAGCAGCTATTAACTTCTCACTATTTAGATCCAGTTTCATTACAGCATAAAACACACCAATAAAAAGATCAATTACTCAATCCAACACTGAAACGATATAAATCACACAAAATTCCAAAAGGTTGACATGTATTTACTTTGTACTCTTATTTCCATTCATAACATTATTCAGTATGATCAACATTGCTCATCTCCCTGGTTTCTATCTGCTGTTAATCACGAATAGCGTGCCTGACATCTACCCTAGAAGGCTAAATCAATCAGCGCTGCTTTAAAACAATGTCTGTGCACATTAGTGGTAACTTAGAAAAGTTTATTTTGTAAGTTTCACAGTACCCCAGTACCACAGAAACTAGAAAGAGGCAAAAAACCTCTCAAGCAATTTTGCCTATGCCCCCACGGGTCTTAAGTTTTCTTCTACCATATACTGCTTTTTTCCACAGCCAGTCCAGTTCTAAATGAAGGAACACAGAAACCTTGCAGGGCTCAGCCTGTTTTTCATGGGCAAAAGCAGGGAAGAAATGCCAAACCCCGATTATATTTTTTATTTAACAAAGCAGGATGTATTGCTATGGTGCAGCAACCTCCTGAACAATTTGCTGCTTACCCCAGAATTTTACTTTGGACTAGTGGAGTTGGCTATTTACAGGCAGTCCCTGGCTAACAGAGCCATCTCCAATGCATAGATCTGTGCATGGTGGCTGCACTGGATCCTCCAGGCAGAGGGTGCCCTGGGGGCATCAAAGCCTGCGCCACTACATGCTCCAGCGCAGCCAAGCCAAGGACCTGCTGCAGGACAGGGTGCTGAACCACACACACCTCTAAAACACTCTTCTAGAGACCTTGCTGTTTTGAGTATCTGGGGGAGATAAACTCTCTGGCAATCTCCTTGTGTCCTGTCAGCCTGGGATACATGGCAAAGTTTGCCTTCTAGTCTCTGCAGGCTCATGCTTCCCAAAACCCACATCTTTGGATACTTCAGATACCCTCCACTGTGCTAATGGGTAATTGCACACATCTTCAACACAAAGTTTGGATCAGAGAAGCTTTGAAATGTGTCAGAGCACTCACAGCACTAACAGGCCTTTACTGGTCCCTTCCCACATCCCAGGCCCCATGTCAGCCCCCAGGGCCACCAGGCCCTGCCCCAGTGACACCACAGCAGGGCCACTCTCCAGCTCCCCACAGCCCAGCCACCGGCCCTGGCGAAGGTCCACGGCCTGGGTGGCCGCAGCCTGTGCCCAGGGAGGTGCCCGATGCCCGGGGCTGGGGCTGCCCCATTGCTGCTGGGGCAGTGGGACAGGCCCTGGCTGTGGGCCCTTCCCTGCCGCCCCGCCATGGGCAGCCCCCACTGCTGTGCCCTGACAAAACGCATCCTTTCAGATGATTCAGGGAAACTCTGAGGGCGTACAGGGCAACAAACCCACATCAGAAAAACAGAATGCAAGACAGTGCATTTCATAAGGTGCATTTTTGTCTCTTCGAGCACTCCAGACTGCTGTGCCACCGCGAGCATGCTGGGAAGCAAGGGAAGCAGCCGAGGAGGAAGCAGCAGAAGATGCCTCAGGAACAGCGCGTTTTTGGCAGGATTACTGGGCTCAGCTCTGGTCATGTCAGCTCAAGGAAGAGAAAAAAGGCAGAAACAAAGACATCTTAATAATAGAGATGACTAAGAGCATTAAAAAGGCCTGTCCTATAAAGAGACACTGGAAAGACTGAATCAGCTTTATTCAATGCCTTTCTAAAGTAGTAAGGGCAGAACACAGGGACACGAAATAATAACAAATCACCTAGAGAGGTTAGGCCTTGTCTGTTCCCACTCTTATAAAACAGGGATGTTCAAAAAACTTAAGTGATCCTATTTTGGACTGTAAGATAATTTCACAACCACTCACTGGAAGCGAAGAATGTGGTAGAATTTTTAAAATAAATAATATGTAAATTGATAATAATAACGCAAAGAATAACATAATAAAAGAATAAAACTTGAGCTAAAGAGTAAAAGCTTCTAGGTAACGGAGGCAAGGGAAGAAAAGCACCAAGTCTCATTCCAGGCCTAATAACTGGAGTGTACAAAACCCATGTTTAATGCAGTAGGACAAACTACACTTTTCAAAATATGATTAAAAACTGAATTATAATCGAAGTAATTTCAAAGATGATGATCACAGCCAAGATAGCTATAAATTAAACTGAAGCAGTTTTGCCTCAGGGACTGCCTGAGACACACCTGTAATATGGAGGACCTGAAGGGAGCAGTGTGATACAGCTTACAGAACTGCACTTTGAAACTAACCTCAAATCTCCTAACCTTTACCCGTAAGCTGATTCACTGGTTGTGATGGTGCAAAACCAAGGTGTGATGTTCTTCAGCAGATCATCCACTGCGGCTCTTAGAACAACTGTAAATGCAGTCTGAGCAGAAGGAAGAAGAATCACAAGATCTAGCATAAAAGTCAGGCTGTGAGTTAAATATTATAAATAGATTACTGAGCTGTGTTTACCTTACAAACCTGCTTCTTTGATATGCATTATCATCACCAAGAGTGTGAGTTCACAGGCTGGTGTCCTGGTAGGCTCTGGCACCCCAGGAGCCTGTAAGGGACCTGGAGAGGTCATGTAGTGGCTCTCACTGTTAACAGAAAGGCAGGGTCACCTTTGCCCTAAGCATTTCTAGTAAATGTTTGTTAGATCTGATCTTAAAAAGCTCCAGCAAAGGAGATTCCACACCCTACCTGGTCAACCCAATGCTCAATTACCTGTACAGTCAGACAGGACTTTCCCTACCATTTAACCTAACGCCTCCTGCTGCAGTTCAGCATGCTGGTGCTTGTTACATCTCCACTGGATGTGGAAAACAGCTTGGTTCCCGCCACTCTGCAGCAACCACTTACACAGTTGAAGATTATTATCACATCTCTCATCAGTCTTTGCTTCCTAGACTGTAACATTCCAGTCCATTCACTATTTTCTCATAGGTTATGTTTTCTAGATCTCTGATCACCTCTGATTACCTTTGCTACTCATCTCCTGCCTAACTGGTAAGACTCTGCTGGAACCATAATGTCCAAAATCCCAGACAGTACCGTTACCTGACACAGACCCCAAAGTCACAGCTACCAAAAGATGCCATCACACATCTGCAACACTCCTGTTATGCAACCCAGAATGACGTTTGCCTTAATTTTGTGCATCTTTAATACACTGTATCCTATCAAAGTCTTCATGATGAAAACTGAATTTCCTAAGGAAAATACTTATCATAGCTCTTCAAATAAATGTTTTATGCCCATTACTTACTTCAGTATTATGTATCTGTATAAATACTTGAGATATATACAATAAGCACCCCCACAATCAATAAGGTTTGGAGAGAATTTCCAACTAAGTCTGCTAAGTCTAATAAACCCACAAGGCTTTCTCAGGTGCCTGAAAGCCAGGAAACTTTCAGAATCAACCAGTGGACTGGTTTCCCAGCCTGTAAAACCCTTGAATGGAAGACCAGACCCCTTCAGCACAGTAAGTCCCCCATGCACACCTAAGCATTACCCAGCTGAAGAGTATCATCACAAGTGGCCCACAGAGCAAATTTTTCTTCCCAGGTATGGAAACAAGCATAATTGCAGTTACTACAAACTCTTCTACTTTATTTACTAAGCGTAAATTCCCATGCCAGAAACTATCAAAGAAGTTAATACACGAAGTCAGTAGCTCACTTCAGCCGTGGTACGAGAACGCAGCGGATCTCTGTACAGTGCTGAAGGACATGCCGTGCCATAAAGGATTTCACCCCGTGCCAACAAACTAAGCGAGGATTCCAAGCCAGTACAACCGGCCGGCACGCACCGCAATCGCATTGCAAAAAAAACCCGCATCGGCGGCAGCTCCCTGCTCAAAAGGGGGGCAACAACCCTCGGCACCTCAGACCCCCGGCTTTCCGGCGCCCACCGCCCCCACGCCCGGGCTCCCGCGGAGGCAGCCGAGGCCGCCCCTGTGCCGCACCTGCCCGCTGCCCCCGCTCCCCCGCCCCGGCCGCCCCCCGGCCGCGCCCCCTCGAGCGACGGGAGCCCCGCAGGGGTGACGCGCGCCGGGGAGCCCGCACCTCCCCCCGCTCGCCCCGCGGAGCCCCCGCTGACCTGCAGGCGGCCGCACGCCCTCCCGCCGCCAGCCGCCGCGCCCCACCTGCCGCAGGGCTCTGCTCGCTGCGGCGCGGCTCTGCCCCACGCCAGCGCGGCGGCGGCGGCCCCGGCCCCGCGCCCGCCAGCGGGAGCCCGCCCCGCCGGCAGCACCGCCCCCCGCCCGCCTCTCCGCCGGCTGCCCCCCGCCCGGCCCCGCGTCCTGCCACGGCCCTGCCGCGGCCGGGGCCGCCGCTTTGCCGCTGCCCTGCTGCCCCGCGAGGTGCGCGTCCCCGCCACCCCCCGCTCCCCGGCAAGGGGTCGGGCGGGCGCGCCTTCCCCCGTCTGGAAGGGCACCCCTGCGCCGGGCTGCATCTGCGGTTGGCCGGTTGTTTCCTGCAAGAGGGGCGGACCCGTAGCTCGAAGTAACTTGGTGACAGGCACCTTCATCTCAGAAGCACTTGGTTTGGGGCGCTTTCTGCAAGAGTAGCGATTATTTGGCCGCACGCCTCAGCACTCCTGTTGCTCGTGTGGTTTCACACTTTCTGTAGCGAGGCTGTCCCGCAAAGCTCCAGCAATCACGGCATGTCCCCCGCAGCCGTGTCCGCAGTACCACCAGAGCTCGGATGCAGAAGCCCTTCAGCTGTCCATGCAAAACTACCGGCACTTGCTGCCCAAATGCCTCCCTCCCATTCACCCCTCTGGACAACACACGCTGCAAGGTGTTGTGACGGATTGATCAAATAGTGCAAAAGCAATGCCCGGGTGGACACCTGGAAAAAATTCCTGCCCATCTTCCAGCAGTTCTTTTTCCAGGTGAAGGGACAGGATGACTTCTGCAAGCCCTGGCCACAGTGACTGCTGTGTCCAGGAGACGAGCTGGTGGGAATACCCTCTGCCTTTGGGAATTGGATCACCAGCCAGTGAGCACATGACTCTCTTATGTGGAGAGGTGTTACCAAAGCCAGGAGCTGGTGTCCTTCACTCTAGCTTCAAGAACCCCCACACTTGAGAGAGGTGTGGCAAGCCTGGCACAGGGAAAGCAGTATCAAAGACCTCTGGGGCCATTCCCTAATTGCTCTTTATTCACAGGTTGTACCTAGATAATGCTCCTCATATCTACCCCTGCGTGTCCATGAAGGTCCTGGAGAAACCTGAGAGCTGTGCCACACGGGCCCTGTCCTCCTGTGAAGGAATGCATAGCGTATGGAGAAAAACATCAATTAAATAACACAGAAGTGGCAGCTTTCATCAGACTAGATGCCTGGCTAACACAGGTCCAAGGCTGGCAGGTAGGAAGCGGAATGCAGTTTCACTGATTCTCTGTGAATAATATATATGTTCTTCCAAATATAACAGACACCTACGTTAGAAAGCAGTATGGGTTACGGATGCCAGCAGTCCCAAACAGCAGCTCCTTGCTTTCAAGCTGAAGGTCTTCACCCCCCACTGCCATTGCCAGGATCTGAGGCTGTCTTGTCTTCCTGATGCTAGATGTGCTTTTCACAGCAGTACCCATGACCAGTTCATCTATTTTGTAGTCAGGGTGCACACTGCTAAGAGACCTCAGCTTCTCTCCTCCCACAGACCTTTCCAGCTTGCCTTATACCCGTGCCTGTGTCAAACCTTGTGTTTGCATAGTTGATCCAGCCAGGAGGCAAATCTGGATTCAAACACAACCCCAATATGCGTTGACATGTAGCCTTTTTTGGGGATCACTGAACAGCAGCAGATTTTTGTGAAGGAGCAAGGCAGTAAGTGCGTGCATTGCACTCTCATACACAGAGGCAAAGTGCAGGCAAACACCTCCACACTTGACACTTGCAAATAAGAAAGAAAGAAACTAAAATAATAATAATAATAATAAAAAAATCCTAATCCTGCCATCTGCCTATCCAAACACAGCAAAGGATCAAAAGATGCTTTTCATTCTACATCATATCCTAGAAAGGCACTATTTGGGAACATCTGAAAGGAACATCTTTGATAGCAATTCCTTGTTTCCCATCCTTGCTCTGACCACGCATTTGGAAAACTGAGCAGCTCAGCAATGAAGTAATGTGTATCTCAGTTTCTGATGATGCAGTTTGATTGCAGTCAATGAATTCATCCACATATATGTGTGTTTATATATATATATACACCTAAAGGCATAAACATATGTATATATTTTTTTTCCTGTGTAAGACCCTCTAGAAAATAGGTGTTTAAGGGATTCTGCTATGAACTGTCATAGAGTAGACAATACCTATTTTAGCTTAAGAAGTTCAATAAGGAAAAAAATATTAATAACTTTTAACTATACCATGAACAGAGAACATAATAGCAAATACCAGCTCTAAAGAGGGCTTAAATCTAAAAGAATCAATACTTTTTAATGTGTAGCATCTCTGGGCTATTTTTTATATGAAGATAATATTTCTATTAACAGCATGAACAATTTCCCACCATTCAGGGCCAATGTATTGTGGCTTCTTGAACATGAATCATTTGCAACTTTTGATGATGCTCTGTTTAATAAATCTGTTTCTTGAGAATCAATTTAGGAACATTAGAATTATGTATATATAAACTTTACCTTTAACAGTATCTACAATTAAGTCTGAAAAATTACAGTAGTAAAGCAGTGGTCTTAATCACAACTAGCTATCATGTGACTTAAATCCACCAGTGATCACCCAGGCTTCACTAATAATTTTTTTGTTTGACTTACACAAAAAATAGGATAGGTAAGTAAGTCTTGTTAGCCCTTAGGCTGGTCATGTTAGAAGAAGAGATATACAAAAGTAGACGTGAACACAGACCCCGATCCCAATAGATCATTGTTTCGACATTATGGTGTTTATTCACTCATCAAGACTCTTCCTACATCAAAACTACCATTAAATTATGAAAATGGTGAATTTTTAGCTGATTACCTATCCATAATACTTGATATTATTTCCTAGATGGTGAGACTGAAGAGGAGGAAAAAGTAATATTCTTATGTAAAGCATAAAAAAAAAAAAGGTATGGTGCCCAGCGGGGCCATGTAAAAGAGAAATGAAATGAAAACACAGACTAAAATCTAGGCATGAATTGTGTCCAAATTAGTCATTTTGAGGTCTCTGCTACAGTCCCATCTTGCTCCAGGCAATCAGAAATTGTGTCATCCTCCTCCCACACTGTGAAAGCTCTCGATGTCTTTCTTTGTCTCAGGATTCTGTGGTTTCAAATGAAATTTCTGGTTATTCTACATCAAGTTGCATTAGCCAAGTCTATGTAGAGAGAAAACTGTTTCCCAGTGGAAACTCTCAGGAATTACACTGAGCTAAATCCATATTACATTAATATGTTAAAGATTAGATTGTTACTGACTGAGATTAAAAAAAGTACCTTTCAAAACCTATTCTTCTATGTCTATTTTTCTCCTTCTCAAACAGGAATCGCATTCTGCAGCCCTTATTCTTCCTTGCTCAGGAAAAATTTTAATTTTGCCATTTTTTCTTCAGTGAAGTTTTAAGGAACAGAATAAACAGGAACATAGCTTTGCCGTCTTAACTGAAGAGAAACATTTAGAAAAAATAAAATGTACATTAAAGAACAGTTCT
The DNA here is from genome assembly GCF_023634155.1 of Falco peregrinus. Lineage (NCBI taxonomy): Eukaryota > Metazoa > Chordata > Aves > Falconiformes > Falconidae > Falco > Falco peregrinus. Next base: position 73,794,296 of record NC_073727.1, read on the forward strand.
TTATTACACAGGTCTGTTTCTGTAATGACTTGCACACTAATAGCTTTGCTCAAAAGAATTACATGGTGTACATACTGGTGTGCATATTAGTATTTGCAGGGCATAGTCCTGAGGATGTGAGTCATGGAGGTAGCATGACTCATCATTGTCGAAATCATATGAAGGTCAATTCTCCCAAGACCCATTTCACCAGTCACAAATTTCCCTTCTTCTTCCCTTGCAGCACCAACACAGGGCCCTCTCCCATGCCCTTTGGTGTGGGACAAACAGGGTGGATGAAGTGGCAGGGCATGAAAGACTGGTCACGAAACAGCATCTTTAAATTCATAAACTGTTCCACACAACGTTAAGAAAATACATACATTTAGATCATTTCTAATGTAATACAGTGTTCAGGTCATGTAATCTGAGTTATGTACATCAATTTCTGTATTTGTTACCAGTGATCACATGTAAAATAGTGACATTTCAATGTATTGTAGAAGGCTAGGCTGATATTACTCATACAGTCAAGCTTAAGAATATTTTCTGCTAGCTTCAAACATAATTTCTAGTCTTCAGATTTGGCTGGCCTGAAATTCTGTGCCTATGATTACTTTTGGACACCCCTACAACTAGCCAATAAATAGTAGGACGCCAGCCAGGAACCAGTAAGCTCAGAGGTAACTGCTGATGCTGAACCAGCTCAATTTACACCTGTGTATAATAGATAATTTTCATGGGACCAGTCCCACTCCTGGTAAATAGCAATACTTCTTTTCACCTCAGCAGATGCCAAATAAATAAAGTGTAATTACACCTCTGATAAACATATGCTTCCCTGTGAATAGCAATGTTTAATAAGTGTTTAGGCTATGTTTAGGACACCAGGATCACACCTCACACCCTAATGAGGGTGTGTTTTAGAGAACTTTAAGCTGTATATGATGTCCTAAGAAATACAGGAGCTATAGTAATCACACTACTTAGAATTTACACTGTAGAATCTAGCAATGCAAGACATTTACTTAATTCTGCTGTCAGCAACCACAGCACATTCTTAAATCATCTCTGCAAGATCAGGTTGTTTTTTAAGGGAGAGAAGTTCAACAACCTCATTGCATACCAACGTTTTTGTATTTTGCATCACTTCTCTAATAAATATACTTTGGTTTACCATATTGGCATAGCCAAGATTTTGAAATGAATTCTGCATTATCATGATGAGAGTTGGGAAAAGAAAAACTAGAGCTAATGCATGAGAAATAAACAACTGGAAAATAATAGCTGGAGCCCAGGATTTGCAAAACAGAAGTTTCCACAATCCCTGTCATTTAAGCCATTGCTTTAAAAAAACCTTCATGTTTGGAAAGTTGTATTTCCATAGTTAAAGTGATACCTCTTCATAGTTTAATGATGATAATGTAGGCACTCTGGTCAATAGATACAAACACCTAAGTTAGGTGTCCACTTTAGGAGCCCTGTGTCTTTACATAAACACTGAAAAGAGAGAGACTGCTCAAAGATACACATAAGAATATTCAGACTATGTCTTTATCCTCCATTAATAATATGAATCTGGAATGAAGTTACATGATGTGAATAGCCTGCATGGATGAAATAGGTCTTTCAAAAATGTATTTAAAATGCACAGAAACTTCAGAACGTGGAAAAACTTTAACTCCTTGGTCTTGCAAGATTTTAGAGATGTCTTATAGATTTCTATTCACACAAAAAAAGTAATTAAGAAGTAGGCTCCCCTCTTTTTGCTGCATAGTCTTATACCAATTCAGTAGGCTCATCTACACCTTTAGACCTTTTCATAATATCACACCCAGCATGACCCAGGATACAGAATCTGGTCCCACATACATAATTTTCATACAGTTGGGTCATACAGAAAGTTTTGCCAGATAAAATCATTCTGATTTGCCTTGTGCAAAAAGAAGAAAAGAACAAAAGTAGAATTTATCCAGATAGAAGGCTGCATGTAGCAGACTCCAGTACCCTAGTGCATGGGATGGGGAACTTCCAGATTCAACAGCTGTCCTGTAACTCAGGCATCTTGTAAACCAGACCATGAACTATTTTCTTCTCTTGTGAATTAATATAAACCCTGTTGATCAGCTGAAGCTCAGAACTGAATTTAGATGTGCTTTAGGCAAAAATTGTTTCCAATATATTTGCACTGGCTAATACTCAAGAATGTTTCTGTGATGTGATCATTAACTTACAGCAGCTTGATAACATGAAGGTCCCAAAATCTAATTTTGACCTTGCAAGTTATATAAAAATCATTCTAGGAAGCACCTCCATGGAGAAGTGCTTCATTTTAACAGTGATTTCACTGTTGCTGCTTTAGATATAAAGAGAGTAAAAGGAAAGTTCAGTCCTGCCTCAAAATGCTGCCCAGACATTCACAACAGTTATGGCTGGTGACTTCCGCACAAAAAAGAAACAAACAAGTCAGATAAGCCTCGGATTTCTGATCTAGCCCATTCAAGAAGAACTGAAACAAAAAGCAGCATTCCGAAAGTACTGTATACAAGTAGTACGTTTAAATATTAGTCCTTCTAACCTTAATTTACAGATGCTTCTCAATATGGAAAGGCTGTACCTTTAATGAATGCCATCGTTACAGCAAGCAGAAAACAGGATGCACAGGAAGGCAGCTGGTTGATTGGGCAATTCCTCTAACAGTCTGCTCGAGAGATGGACTCTCAAGACGGAGCAAGAAGTCATTTTGCAAATAGCTTCTGGTGAAGAGAGAACACAGTGCATAAAGCAATGATAAAGCAATGAGCAGAAACTGTTGTGGAAACTTCGTGGAAGCAATTTTCTTTCCAGAGGTGACACATACTGATTGTCAATGTAATTGGAAAATACTGAAGGACTTCAAGGTGCAGAAATCTGACAAAAAGGTCACTGGGCAGATGAGTGAGAAAACTTTTTTCTTAGCTGGCTCCAGTTCACATTTACAAGGAGCAGTAAACTTAAGAGGCATCATATAGTAGAACAGCCACCTTACAGGAGAAAGAAGATCTGCAGGGATGGCAGCAGTTTTTGGAAGGATCTGGGCAACGCCAGAGCTTCTGGGTTTCCTCTAACACTTTTCTACAGATATCCATGGCTCAGAAGTAGCAGAGCTGTTGGACTGGTAACTGATCTGCACATAAGAAGCAGTGCTCAGGTGGAGGGGCTGAAGAAATTGTGCTTAATACTAATCCTCTGCCACTGCAGACAAGAAGCGCAGTCTACTTTGTGTGCTTTCTTTTGCAGTAAATTTTTTTGTGCCGTTATAGTGTTAACATTTCTAATCAAGGTGTTTTGGTAAGGGATTTGATCCAAGTCATGGGAATCCCCAGGGTGCTAATAGAAAACGTGGTTTCTGGATAATATTTGCATGCTCAGTGTCATTGGGAATGGCCTTGTATGCAGGGTGACAAGGAGGATGTTCTCTCATTACTCTCATTCTAAGCAAGGGCTCATAACAGAGTTAGAAAGATAATAAATCATCATGCAAACACATCTGTAAGGCTAAGAACCGCTCTTTGAACCTGGAACTGTTGTTCTGCAGAACTTTGTTTCAAGATAGATGAAGGAACAAGCTCTGAGGGAAAGGAATGACTAGGGGCAAGTGCAGGTAAAGAAGCAGCCAGTCATGGGGAGAGTGTGCAATGGGGCTGGTAGTTCAGAGCTTCTTACAAAGGCAAAACTCAAAAGCAGTGGAGCAACATAAGAATCAAAAGATCTGGGAACAGACCCAAGAGAAATGTCCATAGAAAGCAGTGAAAGGAAGTGAAAAGAGCAATTATTTTGTACTTTGTGTTCTCCAAGTATAATGAAGAGCCGGGCACATATGATGAGGAGCAGCAGTGAAACATAATTCATGGAATATTCCTGGGATGCAGCAGCCCTGCTCCTACTGGGTTTCTTAGCATATCACATAGTACTTTAAAAGAAATTAAGTTTCATGCTAGAGGATGTCTTGAAGCAATAATCAGCATGATCTTCCACACTTGTATTTGTATCAAACATCTGATAGAAACAGGAAGGAACATTTTTCTGTTTAGAAAAATCTTCATTCTCAGAAAGGCCAAGATCATCCACCTTACTATACAAGAGACACTTCGCAGAAAAGGTAAGGAACAGAATATATTCACGGTTTTAATTCTTTCAGCACGTGGATATCCTTCAAGTTGAGTTGTCATTCAGAGATGGAGGGGAGAATAAAAACAGCTGTTATGATAACCTATGGATTGCTTCAGTGGTGCAGAATTCCTTTTAGACTCTTGAATGCACCAGGGACATTTCAGATGTTTTTGAAGAGTATAACCCAAGTTCTGAGGATCAAAAAACATCCTCACATCCTTAAATGACTTCATCTGTTCCCATAAAACATGGGTGGAACATCTGGTAGAAGTGGAAAGTACTCCAAAACTTTTTAAGAGCCAGGGTTTAAATTTGTAAGAAATAATGCTCATTTACAAAGGATCACACAATTTTCCTGGGACAAAAAGTCAGTGATGGTGGGCCGGAGCCTTGTGTCCAAAAACATGGAGAGTAAAATCATGGAAAGTTGGAAAGTTCCTACATATAGGAGGAGGGCACAGTGACTTCTACAGCAGCTTTGTACAAAAGTTTTACAGAGCAGAAAATACAAGCTACTCTTCTGGACTGAGAAATAGTCAAAAAATGAATCCTGAAGGAAGCAGGGACTTATAAATTTTGCTGTGCCTGAATCATCCCAACTACTTGCCATACACCTGTGATAAGTCAAAGTTTTCTGTTAAATTTATACTTTGGCAAAAATTAAAAAAGGGTCAAGTTCAACAGGCACAGAACAAAAATTGTTGAAGGCCAAAACTTACAGAACTACAAAAGTTCATTTACTTAATTACTATGGAGGTCCTCCATTTTTGTCACAGTTTTACTTACTGGATATAGAATTCACAGGTACACAGACCACAGACTGAAGTAACTCCAAGGATGTTTCTGAGTTCACAAGCTGCCTAAACATGCATTCAAATAGCACCACAATGCTGGAAAGTGAAAAGTGGTTATTTACTCAGATTCAACTACAGACCTAGTGAGAGTAACTTCATCCCTAACTCGGGATGACTTCTAAGAAAGACAATTACTTTGTAAAGTGTTTTTTCAGCAGCACTGGAGAAAGCTTTCAAGCTGACCAAGTCATTTGTGCTACCTGAGCAGCTGTACTCTGTCTCCTCTAAAGAAATGTCCACTAAACAAATAGAAATATTCAAAGAATTTCAAGTTAGATCACATCAGTCTCAGTCCAACTACAGGCTAAACCTATAATCAAATGCTGAACCTGACTGGGCAGATGAGTGTGGCTGCACGTGCCAGATGGCAGACAATGTAGATTCCTAAGGATTTCATGAAGAAAACAGTTTGAAAAATAAATTTCTGCTAATTATTAAAATGATTAGTGAAAGTCAATTAAAAAGTCATCTGTCACTCTTAATTCCTGAAAAAGATAGCTTAGGGCAAGCTGAAGGCACAGAAATCAGTGAATTATAAACCAAGGGAGGGGGGGAAGAAACAAAGACGCTGTCACGAGTCTCAAGAAATCATAGTCCCTGACATAAGTTATTTCCACGAAGTATTTGCCTAATTTGCTCTTAAAGATGTCCAGCAACACAGAATTCCCACTTTACACAAGCAATCTCTTATGAACTGTATTTACCATTATTGTTAAAAGCTTTCTTCTTTATCTAACCTTATTTTTTGTGTATTGCATGTTATGCCCACTACTATTATCTTATTATTTTTTTTACTTCAAGAGCAGATTATCTTTAATTTTTTTTCAGCTTCCCAATTTTAAGACCAATAAAATAGCTCCATTTGCTATGTACCTTTGCAAATATCAAATAAAAAATACTGGTCTGCATTTTAAGAGAAACATTTTTTTGTGTGTTAATTAAGAATCAATAACATTTACGTTCTTATCATTCACCAATGTGCCACTGTCTTAAAGCTGCGGCAGCCGAAGTAAGTAAAGACAAAGTCAGACTTTGAAAAATACTACATCTGTGCTATAACCTGGTCAATACTAGAAATTTATTCCTGATGTAGAGAAAGAATTTATATGGATGAGATCTGGCCCTCTTGAAAATCAGTGACAAAACTGCCATAGGTTTCCTTAGGGCTAGGATTTCAGGAAGAGGAATGTACTTCCCTGCCAATGACTTGATTTAAACAAAGGGTCATCTTCCACATTTTTTCCTCCCTCTTTGTCACATGGTGGTGTTTTGTGGTTGTTTGGGTTTTTTTCAGAAGGACCTTTTTTTTCTCTGTATATTATTTTTCTGCTTATGCCTTTCTTCAGGTTTTTCAAATATCTGCAAGTTGTAAGCAAGTGAGAAAATAACGTTAAGCATTACATTGCTACCTAACTAAACTGTTTAGTTCATGTTCTAGTCTTCCATATAAAAGGTCTACAATTACTAATGGATAATAGAAGTTTGTGAAAAGTACTCCCATCATATTGTACAATCCATCAGATTAAGATATTATATATTTACTTTCCACTGAAAAATTCATATATACCTGTAATTTTATATCAAATAAAGTACAACTCATGATTTCCAGTACAATAGATAATAGTGCTGGGAATTATACAAGGTTTGCATTGTTTTCCAGTAGATTTTATAACTGAAACAGGCTTTTTATTCTCATTCCATTATACTAATACTACATATTTAAGCACCCAGTTTTTATTAGGCTCCTCTTGCCAGCTCCAAGAAACAGCCACTGTAAGTTAATTCTATACTGAATGCTTCTACTCTTAACAATTTTTCAACTGTTCACTTAACATAATTTTATTAACATAAAGACAGCTGTCAAAGTACAATAAACAGCAGAATAACTATATTACAAAAATTAGATAATTGAGATTTTTTGTCAAAGGATGTTATAAATTTAACTTAATCAGAAATGTTCAAGGTAAGTCTAAAATTCAGTGTATATTTTTAACAGAAATACCTGGAACAACTCCATGATATCAGATTTGTGGCATCTCCAGAAATGGCTATTTTCCCCCCTCATTCTGCCTAACACACACAAATTCCCACTAAGTAAATTAATTATTCCCTCGTCTCTTTCAAGAGCTAAAATGTGAACACAGAGCCAGTAAAACACAGAAAGCATGGTGGGAAGGTAGGAAAAAAAACAGGAAATGGTACATAAAATCAAATTGCATTTGAGGAAATACAGACTCCTGAAACGACACACTGACTCAGTGCCGTAAGGCTTGCCTGGCTCCCCAATGGCTCGCTGCGATGTCTTGATGAATTTCTGACTCCTTTTTGAGTCTGCTGGGTAGTCCAGAGAACAGACATGGATTTTCTTTCCAGTACTGTAGTTTCAAGGGCTACTGCTGAACGTATAATCAAGTCCATCCTGCTATTAACACAAGGTTCAGCAATAAACTGGTGCAATCAAATTGTGACTCTAGCATAAAATCTGATCCCAGTGTCTTTGGGAAATTGACTTCTGGAAATTTAGGAAGTGAAGCAACAATAATACTTTCCTTCAAGATTAACAGATATTAATATTCTTGTTATCATCACAGGTTACTGCCCTTTGGTATACAAGAAAAAGATGATAGATTCCGTTTTGTGTGACACTGAGCTGTTTTTCCTTGGCAGTACAAGCATCATGGCAAACTGGCATCAAATAATTAAAAGAATGGTAGTTGAGAAGCCAAAACTCCACTGAAACTTCAGAAAAATGTGTTGAAAATGAACCTCAAAGAAGAAGAGGAGTGAGAATGAGCTCCTTTTTGAAAGGGTGTAAATTTACATTGCAATACACTAAATTCTACCTTAACCCAAGGAAAGGGAAGGGATGGTTTTGCATAGGAGCTGAAAAAAACAACCAAAACCAAACCACCAAAATGCTGTAATGAATGAGCCAAATGAAGGTGACCGCCATTGCAACCTCTCAGCAGCCCCAAAGGGAGAGAGGGCTTGAAAGGTGCTGAGGAGGGACCGCGGGGTGAGTCATCCCAGGGTTCATTTACTGAAAGGTCAGTGGGGAACGGGACAGGGACCAACCAGCATTACTCAGTTGCTCTGTGACTTAACATTTCCCACACCCCAGCTTTCTTCTCTGGTTCCAGCATGTCCTTCCACTCAACAATTTTTATTTGGAAAATCTGGACTACTACCTTGGAAAATATATATGCTCAAGTTACTAGAAGCAGTTTTGTAAACCACCGTCCCTCCAAAGCCCATATAGCATCGTACAATGTCATTAAGACCATAACTTTTCCTGGGCTAAAGCTATTAGTACTCTACAGTTTCTGTATAAATTAACGACATTCCAATTTGGCTAAACTTTGTCTTCAGTTTATGATGTTTCTTTGAATAGTGAAGGGGAAAAAAAAGAAAAATAGCACAGAGGATAATAAAGATAATTCTGTGTGTTCCACAAATAAAAAATATTTCCATCCCAATAATTGAGTGTAGTGTGTCTTAAATTCAGATTTTCAATAAACATATTTGACCAAGCGATATTTAAATACTGTAGGGCACTCCAGGTATCCCGAGCTATAAGTTTAGAGTTAAAAAAAAGAACAAAGTGACCAAACTACAACACCAGAGTTCCATTCTTGCATATTTAATACCTTTGGGGTTTTTTCTTTTTTTTTAAGTGTTAAACTGGCACGCTCCTTTTACTTCAAGCAAATCTTGTGATGAACATTTTACACATCCTCAAAATTAAATATTGACAAGATCTGCTTGGAGTTAATTTTCTGAGGTAGTTTAATAATATTCCAATTTCCATTCAGATTTTAAACCTAAGCATTTTCTAAGTGATATCCAAGAAATATGGTGACCTGATAAATGAACTTAGCATTGATGTACAGACATAAAATATTAAAGTTATATCTAAAACTATTCAATATATCTAGTCAGATATGCATGAATATTTTGAGGTTTTATTTCTTTTGAGCAGTGCTATAGCCTTGCTGTGCCACAACTCCCAGGACTGGAACTGGCTGGGAGAGCTTACTCCTGCCAGTAAATCTGGACCTGAATTAATGTGCAAGTCTTCAGTGAAAGTGCCCAGCAGACACCTTTCCTATTTTACATCTGGCACAAAAATATACAGCAAATTGGAAAACCTCCTTCTTCCCCCCCACTGCTCTTGCCTCTTTGTACCAAGATTATTACTATTCAGTAAAAAACCTCAACAAACACATTATTTGCAGATACCACATCTGTTTGCAGAGTGCTTACTTTTATTTAGAAACATCTTACTGATCTTCAAATATGGATAAAGCATGTTGTGTATAAGATATTTATAAAGCACAGAATTCTGTGTATTTCACCATGCATGTTCAGTGGTATCATATCTTCAGATTTTAACTCCAAGATTAGATAAAAATTAGCTGCAAGCAGTTTTGTCTAAAAATCTGTACCATGCAGCTCAGAAAAAACAAGTAAACTTTCATAGTGTTGAGTACATCTAGCAGTGGTATTCAAAGTGAAGTAATACTGCCATAATAAGTTTAAAAAAGGGAGTAAGATCATGCCAGATTCAACAGTTTGCTTCTTTCATCCAATTCATCGCAGAGATTTCAAAGTGTGCTGTCGAATAGCTTGGGCTTGATATAGCTGACCTCATTTTAGTTATTATGACTTGGCATGCATTGTCCTCTAAAGAAAGAACACTAGAAATATGCTGTTGGGAGCTACCTTTGTAAAAGCATTCCAGATCAATCACCCTATACACAGTTAGACATAATCCTCCAGATGCTGAGCTCAACCTGTTCCACCACATGCTCTGCCCACCTGCTAGATGGTACATCTTTCAAAGAGCCACAGTCCTCACAGCCTCAGAATAATAAAACAGATAATAAAGACGTTCTTGGACATTGAGTTTAACAGCACAAAATCATTCGTGGAGACTAACCATACTGGTTACTGCATGTTTCCCTTGCCCAGGCAGTGGAAGAAACCAGGAGCGCCAGAAAGAGTAGAGAAGGGGAACTAGAGGAAGTTTTGAAGCAGGGCTGTTTGGAGGGCAGAGAAACAGGTGGATGCAAAGAACAAATCTGGCAACAGGCCAAATCCCCTATTAAAAAAAACAAACAAACACCCAAGCAGTGACAACACTAGTTACATTTCTTTCTCACACATATTGCAGAGAGGACATTTACAAAAAAAGAACAAAAACCAACAAAACAAAACCGGAGGTGAACCAAAACAGTTCCCTTAGGATCTCTTGGGTCAGTCTTAGGATTTGAGGGCTTTACAGTGGACAGATTATTTATGCCAAATTATTTTCCAAAGAGGAATGATGTTCAGTTATTGTTAACGGGATGAGCGCACAGACGGGAAGCATACTGGATCACAATCTTAACTTAGGCTGGTCTGCTTCTGACAGAATTACATGTACAAAAGTAAACACAGAAACTGTGATTTAAATTTACTTTTATCATGAACCTTTCAAGAAGAAAACCTACCTCTTTGTTGCCTTCAAAGCCAACACGGCCATAACCTCTGCCCCCTTTACCTCCATTTTCACCATGCTCACCTAAAACATGTGAGGTACTAACCATGCTGGGGTAGGGGGTGTTAATCACTATTAAATTTACCAGCTCTGCTCTGTGTCTCTTAACTAGTCCCCCACCACTTTACAACTGGTCCAACTCCCCCCTAAAGCTGGCAAATCTGCCTTGAGTTACAAACCCAGGCAAGACAAAGAGACTTGAGCTACTGGTAAAAGAGTGATCAGCTCAAGGACCTGGATCACCTGGGAATATGTACCTTGGTAAGGGTTCTTCATATCCTCAATGCTAATAATTTCTTTCAGCTATGGTAACACTGGAGTAGGCGAAGGTTTAAAATACCTCCTCATGTCATTTTTCTGAAGCAGTGAGTCCTGCTCAAGGATGGAAAGGAGGAGCAAAGCCTCCACCTTCAGCAGCAGCACCCTCCACCAAAAGGGGTAGGAAGAAAAGGATGAGAAGGCAGGGCAGCCCAGGCCCCTTTCCCCTCTGAAAATGTTCTCCTGTAGTTCCTGAGGAAAAAAAAAAAAAAAAAGAAGGGATGAAAATGCGGGCATGCAGAAATGGACTTCTGCTTACACACAGAAAAGGGAAAAAGAATTTAAAAATCCTTTGCAATATATTAACTCATGAGATATGTGATTTTCAAATACACCCAGCTCAGGTGGAAGATTCATATAGTGTTGTTACAAAATAGTTTAAATGGTGGCTAGATGTAGGTGTCCCTCTTCTAAGTTTTTTCTGATCCACTTCTGCCACCCAGTGGATAACTCAGATGAAAACTCCCCTTAGGGTTTATTTTAAAATATAACCTAGAAAAGGTCCTTGTCTGGTGATTCTGAGCAGGTAGCGAATAGCAAGGTCTCAGCGAGCAGACACCAAGCATGAGCTTCCTAGTGCGAGTATCACATCAAAGGTCTGATCGGCAGAACAGGGAGAATGGGTTGTATAAAGCTAAGTACTCTGGAACACAAATTTCAGAAGGTTTGGTGTGGTTTTTAATGCCACAGTAGTAGCTATTTTTTCCCATCATGGTCCTTTTATTCCTCAGTTTCACATCTCTGAAAGACAGATGTAAATATTTCTTTGCAGTACAATGCGTTGTCAAATAAACTCTGTGAAACAGAGAATACACTCCAGTAACAGCTGCCTGGTAAAAGCCCTTCAGAAACGAAATGATTTCTTATCTAACAGCAGCTGAAATATCATGAAATAAGAACACTTAGAGCCACATACTGAAGGCAACAAAAGATGTAAACACTGTTTCTGAGGCAGCATTACCTATTCTGTGTTTTGAGTGATTAATTGGAAGAAAGTTGTATTATAATAAATAAATCAGGCTTGAATTGGGCTTTTCCTAACATTGGAAAATTTTACCTTACCAGCTTGGCAAATACTTTTGTGAAGAACACTTTGCATTAAAATAGAAATTAAATCCATCTTCCATCTAAAAGTCCTCTTAAAACTTACTAAAACTTATATAAATCAGTGGAACAATCCTAGCTGGTACTTTCTATTCCACCACAAATACAAGATTTAAAAAAAGAAGGCACTACAAAAGACTCTGAACAAGGTCAGGCTCTGAAATCGTCACCTAGCTCAGAAAATCTTTATGTGTGACAAGTCATAATGGTTGTTGTGTGAACAATTTAGTGTTTACAGGATTAGTACCCACAAGCAAGCCTATTGTAAGTCATATATCCACTCATTACGCATTCAGACTGAGGCCAGTCTAGGCTGAATTTTCTTCACTAAGATGGGAAAAATGGAGATGTTAAGGTGACTATTAAACTGAAGTTTAAATAGAAATCTTTCTCACTCCCATTCTCCCAAATGAATAACAGAGGACAGCCCTTTTTAGGAGAAATAATTAATAAAGCTCAGGTCACGTTACATATACTTCATTTTGTTTATATACATACCTATTCCTACAAAAGCTGAATCACTGAATGCAGCTTTATTTTCACTAGCTGTTTACTATCAGTCAGTTAAACAGGTTGTGATAGTTTTGCAGAAGACCATGGTTACACTGCACACCTTCAGGGTGTGCGGTGCATCCAGGTTAACAGGTAATTTTTTGTGTTATTTTCTTCGGCCAACCATCACATCAGTCAGTTTGACTCATTTGTAACTCAGCGGAAGGAATTGCTCCTGCAGCGTTGCTGAGGTGAGGTTAAGGGAATGAAATACATTATTCCTGGAATAAATGGCACTCACTTATGGGCGGTGCTAGCACACACACAGCAGTTCAGAGCAGACTATGCTTTTCTTAGTTCCTTCTCTGACTTCTGCTTGATCCAGAAATACAAACCTCCAAAACAGGTAACTTTGAAAAAAATCTTAGATATCCTTACCAGCCTCGTTAAAGCAACTTTAAAACCCCTGCTCTCCCCAAAACCCCACCCCCTCCTGTACCTTCCTGAACCAGCCGATTCTTCCTTCCCATTTGCTCCTAATGCCCATAACTCAAGTCTCACATCACTTCCAGTCATGTGTCTCTGGTTTGCCTTGCATCCCCAAGGGGAAAGTTTGGGAATGGTTGTTATTCCCAGCTTCCTTTCTCCCTTGATAGTCTCACTGAGGAGAGCGATGCTAAGATGGCCAGAACAGAAGCAGTTAAAAGGATTAAATCCCCATTTCCCTTTGTCCAGTAGCTTCAAGTTCATGGTTCATCAGGGAAAAACTTAACTCAAGCTAGAAGATAGACCTTAAAAGTGTGGTAACTTGGCTATACCACAAGCAACAGGTCTGGCAGCCAAAACAGTGAATAAAGTAGCCTCTCGGTTGCACGAACTTAACCCTTCCTGAAGCCCATGGCCTTGTTTCTCCAGATCTCATAGACCATGTTACAAGTATGCACTGTCTTGTTCTGCTGCAATGTAGCAGGAGATGTTGGGGAGAGTGGAGGGAGTTTGCTGCACTTTGCAGCCAAATTGACCTTTTCTTTTGTGTTTGCTGGTGTTTTACACCAGAATCACAGCAACTGGGCTGTGCAGGGTTTCAAACACCAACAGGAAGAGCAGCTTTGATATTCTCTTTGTGATAAACAGTAAGGAAAGGAAAGAAGGAAAGTCAGAAATTACTAATTCAAATAAGACAGAATTCCAGCTGAGGAATACAAAGAGATAGATTGGTCCTTCTGGACAAACAAGGATATTACATTGAATACGTACATACTCTCCTGTATGTAAGTACTTCCCTTACAGCTGTAACTGAGATTAAAAAGGTTATTTTATGGAAGAGTTTGGGGAGAGCAACCATCTGCACTTTTATATTCTACCTCCTGTGAAGATCCACAGGAACGTATCATATAAACTTCATCTTACAGACAAGTAAAGGGAGGCCAAGAACTGGTAATAACTTACCTAAAGCCATAATCTGTGGGACTGTATCTGGTAAATGATAATCAGGAATGTTAAATTTTCTGCTTTCCAGACCCATGTTCTAGAGTATAAATCTTTCTCAAAATACCTCCCTTCCTGCCCTGATACATTATGTGTTTCTTTCCCATCTACCCACCCCCAGGAGGGGATGCTGGGGTCAGGGTCCTGTGAACAGCTATGCAGACATGACCTTTCCAAGGACTTGCAGCAGGAGTGCTATGGAGAACTGAAGAAAGCTGCCAACATTTAACCACTTTGAGGATGCAAGTGTACAAAACCTGCACTGCATAAGCACAGGAATTAGCTTTCCATATATATATGCTTATTTAAAATGCTCCAACCCAGTGCACAAGCTATTTATTTGGCTGTTACTGCAATGTATCAGAGAGAAAATATATTTGTAAAGGAAATATATGATCCAGCAGACAAATGCAACCAACCTTGTGGGATGACATTGCAGTAAATGTTAGGGCATGCCTGTTGCAGAGCTGCCTCCTGGAGTACTCTCTGGGCCACGCGTAGAGCACAGCAGGCAGCATAAGCGATGTAGTCCCATGAAAATAAAGCCTACAAGTAAGAGAGAAGATCTCTGTCCTAGGGTTTCATGAAATAAATATCACAGTCACCCAAACAGATGATTTTGCTGTTGATTCCTCCCTGGTATCCAGGAAAAGAATTACAAAGCATGTAATGTGGGAAGCTCATAGCAAAGAATGCCAAGGCAAATACATTCAGCACGGCCTCTGCACGTTTATTATTCTTAATGGAAGTCCTGTGCTAGGGCTTAACTAGGAGCAAAAAATCTCTGGTTTTTTTTTTTTTTAAGGAAGCAGGCTTTTCTGGTGGGGAAATAAAAAAAAAGGAAAAAAGGAAAAAAAAAGAAAAAAAAAGGAAAAAAGGAAAACAAAAAAGGCATCTTTCCCACAAAAAAAAAAGGCAAGAGGAGACAAAAAATTTTGATCAAAAAATGCATGAGAAAAATAGGGACATGCTTGAGGTGGATCTCGGAGAACTCCAGTTTCACTGTAAACTAAATAAATCTTGTGGCTTCAGTAATAGAACATGCTGGTTTTGGCTGGGGTAGAGTTAATATTCCTCACAGTAGCTGGTACGAGGCTGTGTTTTGGATTTGTGCTGGGAACAGTGTTGATAATGCAGACACGTTTCATTACTGCTGACCAGCGCTTACACAGAGCCAGAGCCTTTAACGCTTCTCACCGCACCCCAGCAGCGAGGAGACTGGGGGTGCACAAGGAGTTGGGAGGGGACACAGCCGGGACAGCTGATCCCAGCTGGCCAAAGGGATATTCCACACCGTATGACGTCATGCTGAGCATATAAAGCTGGGGGAAGAAGAAGGAAGGGTTGAACATTTGGTGTTATGGTGTTTGTCTTCCCAAGTAACTGTTATGCATGATGGAGCCCGGCTTTCCTGGGGATGGCTGAACACCTGCCTGCCCATGGGAAGTGGTGAATGAATTCCTTGTGTTGAACTGTCTTTATCTTAACCCACCAGTATGCTCACTTTCACTCTTCCAATTCTTTCCCCCATCCCACCAAGAGGAGAATGAGCAAGCAGCTGTGTGGTGCTTAGTTGCCAGCTGAGGTTAAACCACACCACAGACCACCATACAAGGCTCTCCTTAGTACATGTATGTATACTAAGAATACCTGTATGTATGTATTCTAATATTATTTTCACATCTATCATCTTAGACATTGTTTTGCAAAACAGACAGAATTTCTTATTATAGAAGACTGTTTGTTTCCTCAACCATTAAAATTTCAAGAACAAATCTTACCTCTTGGGCCTTGGTTGCCTTCATAAACTTTGAACTTGAAATTCACTCAACAAAAGACAATACAAAAAAATGTCTTTCAATATATTCCCCATTTCAGTCTGTTATCCAAGATCACCAAAATCACCATAAAATCATTATTCCCCATACTCCCTATTAATTCCTTTCAACCCAGGTTTGCCCTGTAAAATACTTAATGTTGCTACCAATCCATGGTTTCAGTTTATATTAATTCTTCCTGGTTTAATTCCAATCTGTAACATAAAGAAAATAATTATGAGCAATAGTGAAAGTGAGTCAAAATTTTCTATGCAGAAAAAAACAAACCAACAATCTGATTATGACTAGAGATACAGTTTGTCTTTTTTTATGAATTAGACTCTTTGAAAATGCTCTTTTCTTTACACAGAAGGCACAGAAAAAAACACCTGAAGAACAACCACAGAGACCTGTAGAACTTTATAGGGGAACTTCCTAGTATCATTAGGAAGACAGAGCCAAGGATGTTTCTTCTAGATAGCAGTCATGTGAGAATAAAGGCCAAAGCATCTACAGATGCTTGCTTTATTAGGAATAGTGCTTAAACTGTGACAGCTGAGATCTGGTGGCATGGACCTGATCATGGGTTATTCTGTTGTGGACAAGGAGAGGTCCCACAGTCAGCAGTGCTGTCACCTCCCAGTATGATTCTGTGTCAGCATGATTGCTAACTGTTTCATATCTGGGCAAAGATAATGTGAAGACATTAGGGAGGTTGAGTGAGGAATGATTATTCTGCTTACACATAGATTTAACGAGTGAGATGCAGAAGGGGTGGAGATACAGGGAGAGGCATCTTCCTCTGGGGGAATAAAGCAGGGAGCCCACAGCAGCAGGCGGAGAGGGAACACTAAAACCAGTTCAGGGGGAAAAAAAAAAAAAAAAAGGTAGTAAGTACACAAAACCTGTTTAGAGGAAAGAAATTATAACATAAAGTAACTCGAAGTTTGTTTGAAAGGACAAAAACAATAAAATCCAACAAACAATAACAAAACCCCAGACATTTAACTACATGGCAAGAAAACTGAGATGACGTTGTGCACTTTCAGTTTGGCACTGTTGTCTGTATGTGCTGATATGTGTGTTGGGGGGAGTCAGAGCAAGGAGAGGAGAAGAAGAGTTAAAGGCATATGGGTAGTTTTGGTCTGGTTAAGATACTTGTAATATAGTTAGATTATCAATATGTTATGTCTCTATGAGGTGTTAACCTCAAATTCAAAAATTGAAACAAGGTTATTTCTGCCTGTTTTCCAAACCCGGCACACAGTCTCTTACCATTTCATTCCACTCTCAAAAGCGCATTTTGTCTATCTTTGGAAAGCATCACTAAAAATACCTCATTACCATGGTATTTAACTCTAGATTTAGAAAACAAATCTTACCTGTTTACAGTTCATGACACTGTAGGAAATGGTCAACAACAGAGTAGCAAAGATATATGAAGAACATGTATGAAGATATATGAAGGCAAAAAGAAAATAGCCCAGATATTTTTGCTAATAACTTTTAAAACCTCCCTGCTTCTTTTAGACCATAGGGTTTTGGCTGCAGCACAGTAATGAACACAACTCCCATAAAAGATTTGCTTTAGAATTTACTCTTCTGTGGTATTCTTTGCTGTAGGTACCAGAAAATACTAACCAACAATATATCATGAAATTACGATCCTGCAAAGATCCCTCAGGAAACAGAAAGGTAAATTATGATCCCTCAGGAAACAGAAAGGTAAATTATGATCCCTCAAGACCTTTTAGATCAGTGGGAGATGAATACTCTGGCTATGAGTCACAGTTTGCTTTCAGAGTTGTTGAAAATAGGGATACAAATAAGCTTTTAAAACTGTTGCGTATCATTCAAGAGTAGGTTTTTTAGAAGAAGTTCATTAAATTACTACTTAGCTTGTAATAGCATTAAGATGGATTTACCTAATCTTTTACCATAACTTCACTGTACGTTTCTCTAGGCTAAAGTTAATGTAGCAATGTTCTCAAGTACTTGCTTTGGGCATTTTATTTTGTTCTGCAGACTTCTAATTTATTCCATAGCTATTCTGTTGTGGTGGGCTGACCCTGGCTGGATGTCAGGTGCCCACCAAAGTTGCTCTATTACTCCCTTCCTCATCTGGGCAGGGGTGAGAAAAATATAATGAAAGGCTGGTGGATCAAGGTAAGGAGAGGGAGAGATCACTCCCCAGTTACCATAATGGGCAAAACAGACTTGACTTGGGGAAATTAGTTTAATTTGTTACTAATCAAATCAGAGTAGAGTAATGAGAAAATAAAACAAATCTTAAAAGCACTTCCCCCCCACACCTCCCTTCTTCCTGGGCTCAGCTCCATTCCCCATTTTCTCTCCCTCCTCCCTGCCAGTGCCAACAAGGGGGATGGGCAACGGGGGCTGCTGTCAGTCCACCACGAACTGTCTCTGCCGCTTGCCTCTCATCAGGGGAAGCTCCTCACACTCCTCCCCTGCTCCAGCGTGGGGTGCCTCCCACAGGACACAGTCCTCCATGAACTTCTACAACGTGAGCACTTCCCACAGACTACAGTTCTTCACGAACTGCTCCAGCGTGGGTCCCTTCCACAGGGTGCAGCCCTTCAGGCACAGGCTGCTCCAGTGTGGGTCCCCCAAGGGGTCACAAGTGCTGCCAGCAAACCTGCTCCAGCCTGGGCTCCTCTCTCCATGGGGTCACAGGTCCCACCAGGAGCCTGCTCCAGCACAGGCTTCCCACAGGGTCACAGCATCCTTCGGGCATCCACCTGCTCCAGCATGGGGTCCTCCATGGCTGCAGGTGGAGATCTGCTCCAGCGTTAACCTCCATGGCTGCAGGGCACGGCCTGCCTCACCGTGGGTCTTCACCACGGGCTGCAGGGGAATCTCTGCTCCGGTGCATGAAACACCTCCTGCCCCTCCTTCTGCACCGACCTGGGGGGCTGCAGGGCTGCTCCTCTCACATAGTCTCACTCCTCTCTCTGGCTAAAGTTGCTGTTGTGCACCAGCTTTTTCTCCTTTTTCAAATGTTACCCCAGAGGCGCTGCCACTGTCACTGATGGGCTCGGCCTTGGCCAGTGGCGGATCTGTCTTGGAACTGGCTGGCACGGGCTCTGTCGGACATAAGGGCAGCTTCTCACAGAGGCCACCCCTATAGCCCCCGCCTCAAAACCTGGCCATGCAAACCCAATACATCTGTGTTTGTTTTCCCTGCAGGAAAACAAATACCCCTGGTTCCTGTTGAAGGAAAAGGAAAACTCACTTCTTTAGTTCAGTGAGAACAAAATCAATTACATTACACCAAAGAAAGTCTTTCCTGTTCCTTATACTTCATGTTCCATGTCACTGAGCACTTCAGAGACATTTACAATTGTGAAATGGGCCTATTTTTTTTCTCCCACTACATTTAGCTCTTGTCCCAGGTATCCAGGAATATCCCTAATTAGATGGAGAAACCATCAGCATGTCTTTGGAGAAGGAGCAGCTGCTGGCACATTTCTTCCTCATGCTGTCTGCAGAAGTTGAATTTTGCTCTAATTTTCACACGCTTCTAATTACATGAGTTTCTGGAAAAGGCAGACCTTGTAGTTAGAGAGCTTTAGAAACATTAGGAAAATAAAGTAGAAACAGTTCCATCAGAAAAACCCACCAAAATGGCTCCTAAATTTCCTGAAATTATCTGGTTAACATTATTTGGCTGTACTGCTCTCTTCTCGTATCCAGCAAGAGCTGAAATGATGTTTATAGTCCAAATATTCAGGTGTGATTATTTTTAAACATGACTTTTATAAAAATAAGGAAAAATTTTACAAGGAAATGTCTGTGATCTTATCGGTTTGGATTAATATCCTTGTAAAGTTAAATTCAGATTCAGTGAGCCAGAAATCTTCCCTAATGAATTTTCACTGGCCGAAAGAATAACTTTTCACCAGTTTTATTCCCATTCTGATCCTTCTGACGTGTTTGTTATAATGATTTCCTGCTGTGTCGGCTCAATTTCATATATCTTCTCCTCACCCTAACTGTTTGGTACCTTTTATGTATTTTAGCTCAAAAAAGAACAGCAAGTCCCACAAGTGGTCCCATGGATGGAGTGGTGCCAGGCAGACTGCTGGCTCCAGGAGCACCTTTGTCCCTGGGGTGGCCTTGGCATCCAGTCTTCCCTGTTCTGCTTCATCCGTAGTACCTTCAAGCTTGTGCAGTCCTTTGTCTCCTTTCCTAAACAAATAACTCACTTTTAGTAGCACTTTGTAAATTATGGCTTGCCATAGCACCATTGGAACAGTTATTTAGCTCTTCCTGGCTTTATTCAATTGTTTTTGCAAGGAGTTCGGGTTAGATGAATGCAACAGGAGTGGGGAGAAAGGAACAAATGGATCAAATCCATTACCTTACAGTTCCTTCAATGCCATTCTCTCCCTTTAAAATAAAACATAACTGTTGATATTGCATCTAATTTCAAAGCCCAATTACTTCCCACTGGTTTACATACCAGCTTTTAGTATATGTAATTAGTATTTTACAGTTTATTAGCATCTTCATTGAGATCCAAGCAACCTACACATTACCCATCATGATGATGAAGGTAGTGGAAGATCACTGATATTTTATTCAGAATTCTTGGCTGTACAAGGTGAAAAATATAATAAATACATGTGGTTGACAAAAAAAACCACAGGAGAACAGAAAGTCTGAAAAGCTAGTAAAAATTATAAGCATGAAACAGTTAAAAATATTTTGAGTTTAATTTCTTTACAAGCATGTATAGCAAACTACCTTTTCAACTCTTAACATATAGACCTGGAAAACCAAATTGTCCTAACAGCTAGAAGCTTGCATAGGAAACATTTCAAAGTCTCCATAAATGCTCATCTTTTTAATTTTTTAGAAATCTTAATTATTGTAGTCGTTTCAAATTCAAATAATGCATGTTTTTTCTCTTTGATATTGATTACAATAACAATCCTAATGGCTTTTATTCACTAAAATTTTTGAAAACAATAAATTTTATTTAACATCTTAATAAACTAACTATCTAGCTTTTAATTGGCAAGTTTAATTTGTAAATGTCATAACATTTTAACATGTACTATCTATATTTATTCCTATTTCTTGATATATCCACATACATTTGATACATTTATTCCTATTATACATACAGGAAAACCAAATCACAAAATGTATCGTGACTTACCCATATCTATTCTTAATTCATAGTTGAGCAGCAGAGGCTAAGAATTCTTCAGTTCTTGTCCCTAGTTGTTAGGCTATGACATTTCAAAGAACAGATGCTGAGGACGGGCATTGGTGGACTACAAATCGAACTAAACAGACTGTTAGATACTCAAAACCAAGAGGTACCATTCGGCCTCAGACAAAAGATTTACACCCTAAATGATGGTGTTAGAGTTGTGTCTGCATCACCAATTCAAGCAAAATAATCCTCTCCACAACTCTTTTGACACCAGTTTTCAAGTTGCACTTTGAGCCTGGCCTTAGTGCCCTGGCACGAACACCAGGAGCCTGCTGCCTGCTCGTGTGCACACGCTGACGGCATCGCACAGGGCGTCAGTGCCAACAGCACGTTACTCATGCCGTTACCAGGTTATCTGGAGATAGGAGAAAAAACCACCAACCCAGACATTTTCAAAGCACAGAGAACTGAAGCTCTCTGAACCTCTGTTCACTTCTCATCATTGTAAGGCAAATAATAAAAAGAGCTTTCCAGGGATTTACAGCCAGGTTCTGCTTGATTCCTACATATATCTATCCAGCCGTGAGAGGAGTGAGGTTTCCCCTCAACTGTGGGGAGGAAAAAACAGCCAGGAACAAATCACAGCCCTGGTGCATGTGTACCATTTCTGCTCCACAGAAGCATTTAACACCCTGACAGACATGGAAATGACTTATGGGTGTAGGAGCTCTGTGGGACCTCAGACCCAGCCAGCAGTGCTGACCTGCTGTTTGCCTGACACCATTAAGAGGACTGGCAGTGAGTGCATCCAGCTTTTCCATGCTTCAGGGAGCCCTGTGCTTGGCAGCAGAATATATGCCACAGCACATGTGTTGTGGTATGGGTTGTTCATCAATAGTACCAAGTAATCACAGCAGCACTGAAGGATTTCTCCCTTAGGGAGAATTAAAGGGAAAAAAAATCTTCAGTCTTGTCTTCTGTATTTTATGGGTGTTTTTTTTCCTACAGCCACACACATTTACACTTAGGAGTTGGACATGTTTCCAACTACCTGCTAATTTGTTTTCCATATCCATTTTTCTCTGAAATATATTTCCTCTTAACTTTAACCTTAATTGCCCTGTGCTGGCTATACAATAATAAAAACATCAAAGTGTCTAATCCTTAATTAAAGGAAAGCCTCATGAGAAATTATCTCTCTCAGTACCTTCTGTCCATGGTGTTCTGGTAGTCCTGCATAACCCTGCAGAAAGCAGCAAATTAAAATTATGCTAGTTACATTTCTTAGCTGTTTGATGGCTATCCATGTTAAGCTAAATCCCAAGTCACACATCCATGCATGTTGATTGCAAAACTGACTGACTTGATTGCACATAATTAGTTGCAATTTAAACTCAGAACTGCTCAAGGGGGACTTGTGGAATTGTTACCATTCTTTCTGGACCAGCTGCTGCGTGTTCAGATTCATATTTGGGGTTGTGTCACTTCTGTGACCAACGGCTACCAAAGGAGGAAATAAAGTTTCGCTGAAGTATCTTTTGTTGAGTATTTGTTTCAGTGGCTTTGGTGGTCCATATCACAGTGCCAGCCCACAAAGAACAGTTAGCATTTTCTTCACTTAACTCTCCATCTTTTCTAGAGCACATTCAGCTCTAAGAAAAGCTGTCCCCATGAGCTCTTTCAGAAGCCAGTGGCCACCTCCCCACCTAGAGTATGCTGTTAGCCAGATCCACAAACATCCCAGCCAGAAAACTAGTTATTCTCTATCTGTTAGCACATATACTAAGATCCACTGAAAACTCAAATCTAGATTAAAAAAAAAAAAAAAAAAAAAGAAATCATACAGCAGTGCATGCCTTCTGTGAAATAAACCAGACTTTCAGAAGGGAAAATCCCAAACATATCGCAGAACAAAATGTGTCCAAGTTATGTCTGTCACCTTTGTCTTGTTTAAAAACCCTAAACCATCTGGTCAAGAAAAATGAGCAACAAACAGGTGACAAGTGAAAATTAGTTCTTCCTCAAGATGCCACAGGAGCAGAATCTATTTGGAACATTTGCAGATCTGCAACCCTCTGCCGTTAGCAACAAGAAAGGGCTCCTCAGTGTAATGTACAGTGGCAAATTTCAGCTTTTAAAGACTAGGGCAAAAGTAACCAGAATTTGCTTGATAATAAGAAGGATGCATAGCTTGTCTATGATCCTGTTTATGATCTTGAAAAGCTGGGTAGAAGTAAAGATGCAGTCAGTCCTAGATTATCCATCAGTATGAATCAGAGCTTCACTGGGAAGAACTGCTGTTGGTCTTCTGTCATTGAGTTTGTAGACCCAAAGATAAAATGAAGACATGTTTTGGATCGCTTTCCAATTTACATTAACAAGAAAGAACACTTTGGCTTCTTTTCCTGCTCTTTCAAAACTGTCAAAATAAGTTTTGTTTAAGAGAACTATTTTGTCTATAATCAAATAAGAAAAAGTTGGCTCTGAGAGAAAAGCCTCAAAGACTGTGCAAAGCTAGGTTTAGTCACTGAAAAAAATATTTTTCCAGGCTTCTTTAGCGTTTGCACGTCCTTAGCATGGATGTACATCCTTTCCTAGTCACCTAGAGGTCTGTGGGTGCATACCAATTTCTATTTCCATTATTTTATAAGTAACTTTCAGCCATAGAGAAGATGCTGTCAGTAGGGCAGTGAAGCCCTCCTTCTTTATGTCTTTCTGTTTATGACAGGCAAGAAATCCTCTTCCCGCCAGCACAGTTCCAGCCTCAGCCATAGAACATGGTGCAGTTCTGTTGCCCTCCAGAAAAGACAAACAGCAGCAAAGCTCTTGTAGTATTTTTGTGCTTTGGATGCCCACATGAAATGGCAGTGCCACACAACCCATAGGAGGGTTTAACTTCTGCAACTGTGACAGTCAGATCCCTGTTTTCAAATTCTTACCTTCCCTGCCCTCCTCTCAGCCTTTCCCAGTCCCGCTGTCCTTTGGAAGAAGCCAGCTTTGTGTCATATTTGCATAAAGTGTTAAAAATGTCGATGCTCTATAGATATAAACAGAGTTAGCAAGTAAACAAAGGCAGCTTTGGTTGCTAAGCTGTGTACAGAATTTGGTGGGGCTGTGTTGTATTCTATTTTTATAGAATACAAAAATTTAAATCAAAATCAAGAATTCAGATTTTGATTCTAAAAATTGTCCTCAAGGGAGCACTCAGCAAAGTTGCAAACAGGTGACTGACCATGCAATACATTACTTAATCTTAACAGCTACATTATTTACTTTAGGATCTACTAACACCAAGTTTTAAACAGTGAGCACTTCCTAACTCTGTAAAATCTGTGAAATGCATGCATATTTGGAAAGAAGAGAGGGGAATATGCTGCAATACCAAAAGGCAGCTTTGTGATCATACATTGGGACCTGCTGCCACTGACCACTCAAGTTTCTGCAACAAGTCCTGACCAACTTATTCCACCTGATTTGGTAAACACAAAACGTGTCATTTAAAAAACTTTTAAAAGTGAAGGAAGGACTACTGCATTCTTTCTGAAGCTTTTTCTTTAGCAGCCAAGATAACTAATAATTGGAAAAACAAAACAAAGAAGGTAGTGCTATTCTGTGCTTTAATCACCATTACTGTAAGTACTCCTTAGCATGGTAAAACAACAAGCCCCATTTAAACCTTCATTAGACATCACACACTCATCAAATACAGTAATTTAAATTTTAATTGGATACTCAGCACATGAGACTATAACAGAAGTAGAAAACGGTCATCAGCATTTCACATGTACTGCATATCGACACTGCTA
This sequence comes from Falco peregrinus, assembly GCF_023634155.1. Taxonomy (NCBI): domain Eukaryota; kingdom Metazoa; phylum Chordata; class Aves; order Falconiformes; family Falconidae; genus Falco; species Falco peregrinus. Next base: position 73,819,030 of record NC_073727.1, read on the forward strand.
GGAGCAATGTCTCAGAGAAGAGAAGCACTCAGGCCCTGGCCTTTAACTCCCCACCCCACCAAGAGCATCATAGCCCATTGCAATGGAGAACCACGCAGTTTTGGGGAAGACACTCTTGAACAAGCATAGGTGCAAGCTGGTAAATCCACTTGGCACAGTGTTGCACTGTACAGATTTAACACTGCAGGCCCACAGCAGGCAACTGGAGTCATACAGTGCTGCCTCCAAGCTAACATGCTTTTCCCCACAAAACCAACCAGCTTGCATACAGCCAACTCACCTGTCACTCCCGATTTCAGAATTAACTTGAAGGAACTTCAGGTATCTCTGTTCTGCTCTGTAGCTGTACCCACATTCTGCGTTTCCTCAGTGCTGTAACTCTTACATTTTGCTTCTACTGTTAAAAACAGTTGTCTTATGTAGTCAGCTAGAATTAGGTTGGTTGATAGCACACTGGATTTTGAGCTGCCCTATTTCTAGTTAGGATTTTCCTGACAGAAACACACATGCATGTGTATAGATGTATACATCTGTATGTGTGCATATATTTGTGCACATACAAATATATATGTATGAGATACACATGCATGTATGGGTAAGCCCAGCACTTCTGGGCAGCACAAACCTGCTGGTGCAGACAGACTCTGATAAGTGCATAATCTATTCCTGAAGTCCAAGTCAGATGCTTTTCTCATCCAACATATGCACAATGCAAAGTGACCTGAGCTCACACCAGCAGAGATACAAGATACAAGACTCTGCAGGAGTCTTGACTGGGTTGCAGATGTCAAGAAGCCCCAGAAAAATGTTTTTTAAAAGTCTTTTAATTCTGACTACATTAAATGTAGCATTGGAAAAGGAGGATATGGCTGGATGAACTTGGGTATTATTTGCTCTAATTAGGAGTTATTCTTTGTGTACGGATTTAACGATACCTACGTCACATGTTAAAACACTTAGAGTATCACCGGAAGGATGTCATCAAATTTTAGTATACATTATTGCTTTGTAGTGAACTTTATACCTTTTGCTATAAACTTTTGGACTTTATAGCTTGGAATCCCCAAACTCCCATAAACTTAATTCCTCCTTGATCTCCCTAACAGATTGAATAACAGCTATCGATATTAGACACAGATGTGTTACCTTTTCCCAGGAATCTACACCAGCAATGTAGCACACAGCTGTAAAGGCTTCAATGCAATTTATGTGTCTTTATCTTCCTATCACACTTTATGTAAACTTCTCTGGAGTTTTCAGATTCACACACACACACAAAATGCAGCCATGGCTGGATTAAACCCAATACACTACAACAGTTTTTGGGAAAGAATTAAAAATGCTTCTGTATTTGAAGACAGAGAAAATTTTAGTCTCTCTTTTTCTGGGACAGAAAAGCAGAAGATAATTCAAAACCCATGAGTAACCACAAACAGGTTTCATGAAAGTCATCAGGAAAAGGGCATCACCAGAAAGTTGTCATTCTATAAAATCCTGCAACACCGGCAATTCAGTACTAACTCAGCAAGAAGAGAGCTGTCTTCTGAGCCATTGATAGCACCACTTGCATACCAAGGTTTTTCTCACCATAGGACTAGTACTTTCAAATTTGTTTCTCAGTTTTGAAACCATAATTAGTGAACCCTGCAGTGGCAGGGAGACTTGATGCAAAACAAGTGAAGGGTGTTGTGTTATGTTTTGCGACCTCTGATCCTTACATATCCTCACCATAATAAACTATGCAGCCCTTACTTTCCTTCCATACCTCTACCAACATTCACATAGGTCAGTGTATTGGGAAAAGCAGCACGAGCTGCAGCTGGTCCAGACCTCTGATGGGGTCTAGTGGGCATTTGCTGCCTGACCAGCCTGCCACTGCCAGGTAGAAGAGAGGATGAATTCTGTTTGTCTTGCCCAAAACAGGGGGTGCAAACCCCAGCCCCTCTCAGTATTTAGTCATCCCACGCTCACTGCCCCCTCACCCAGAGGGATGGGGAGGAGAAATGGAAAGGAATGTAAAACTCGGGGGTTGAGATAAGAACAATTTAACAGGGAAAGCAAAAGCCACGCAGGCAAGCAAAGCAAAACAAGGAATTCATTCAGCACGCTCCATGGGCAGGCAGGCGTTCAGCCATCTCCAGGAAAACAGGGCTCCGGCACACGTAACGGTGACTTAGGAAGACAAATGACATTACTCTGAATCTTCACCCCTTCCTTCTTCTTCCCCCAGTTTATGTCCTCAGCATGACGTCACATGATATGGAATATCTCTTTGGCTCATTCAGGTCACCTGTCCTGGCTGTGTCCCCTCCCCATTTCCTGTGCCCCTCCAGACCTCTGGCTGGCAGGGCCCAAGAAACCAAAAAGCTCTTGACTTCGTATAACCATCACCCAGCAAGAACCAAAACCATCCGTGTGTTATCAACGTTGTTCTCACACCAAATCCAAAACACAGCACTGCACCAGCTACTAAGAAGAAACCTACTTCTATCCCAGCTGAAACCAGGACACTTGTGAGACCTTGTTTACTCTAAGATGAGTCACATTTTGTTGGAATTAGCCAATGGGACATGGCTTATGACAGTAGGAGTGATGCAAAAGCTTCATGTAGGAGACACATCATAAAATCAACATTCTCTCCTTTTGCTCTGGGTTGTCCTCGGTTTCCAAATCTTCCAGATACTCCCTAAAGAGGAAAAAGTAATTCGTACTAACAGCTGCTTTCAGTGATAACGATTTTATGGCTGTGTTGTAACTGAAGATGAAGACATTATGTTATATGTATTTCAACTCTAGACACTAATAATACACTTAAACTACAGGAGACACACAAAGGTATTGCTGGGAGAATTTACAACAGTCAAAGACCTGTCGCCCCTTTAAAACAGCAACTCATTCATAACACAGTAAATACTGCAGCATTAATCAGCCTGTCAACCAAATTAGTGTTTTTTATTTTACTGATTTAATCTAATTTACCAAGCAGTTACGTAACTTCAAGCCATAAGGAAATCATACAGACTGACTTTCTTAGCCTAAGGTGTATTGTACAGTTCTCTGGATTTTAAAGGAGTTATGCAAAGGAAGCATTTAAGGATGTAGCTTTATATTATTGGTAAAAGTTTATTATCCTCCCTCATGCTTTTATATTTACCATTTATGCATAAATTATCCAGATAAAGATTTTGATGAAAAGGTGATATAGCTCCTTGTCATGGTAAGAACATTTAGCTTGCTTGGATTTCCCGTTTGTCAGACTATTAAAAGCATACAGAACAGAAATGAAAATTATTCCACCCAGTGTGTAATCTTCTCAGACCTTTCTCACCTTAAACCACCACTACTGCCTGAAGAAAAAATTGTCTTTATTAAGGAAATCAAAAGAAAAAATAATTGGAAACCTATGAAAATAAAAATCTACTAAAATTGTATAATTGTGCCTGAAGTGTGACAATTCCATATTCTCCTGGTTTAGCTAGAAACCTGCTGACAAGAAATAAGTGTGTTGTTTCATGCCAAGTGAATTTATTATTGTTGACTATTTCTAAATGACTGCTCTGAAATGCAGCACTTGCCATTCACCTTCCACTCACACTCTGAGGCAGAAGGTTTTGCAGTTTTACCCTGTTGCTCAGTGCGGTCCTGGAGGACATGGATATACGCACAAGGAGGAGAAGATGCTGCAATTACTAACCCCAGTACTGGTTCCTACAAGAGCCTATATCCAATGCTCAGGGGTGAGAAACCAGCATTTCTAGCAAAGACTACAGCATCTCTCTGACAAACGTGCCAGCCAAGCATGAGAAATCTTCACATCACGCATGTACAAAATGTGACAGCACAGCGCGAATCAGGTCACCTCACGGGGCAGAGCCTACCATGACAGCGATGATGAAAACCCCTCAGCTTCCTCCATGCACTTTTAGGTTTGGCTGCTAGGATGACAGCTCACTCAGAGTGACATCAGAAAGCCTCAGCCTGGGAATTCCATCCCCCCGCCTCCCCAAGAGTGTATGTTGATGTCTTAACAAATGGTTAAAATCTGAAATCCCAGCAGCTGAGTGAGGACAGCAGCAAGTCCTCAACAGGCCATGGCCATTGCTTCCTCCCTGCTGAGAGGAGCCAAACAAGTCCTACACAAGGCCTAGTGTCTAGAGCCCAGGTGCTTTTCAACAGGCGGAGAGGTGTGGGAAGCCGTTTATTGTGGGACCACAGTGTGCAGGCAATCCAAGAACGGGGCTGAGCACCAGATTTTCACTCCTAAAGGGTGCAGCAAAGCCACACTGGTACTGGAGCCCAGCAACAGATGGAGGAAAACACCTGCACCCCAGCATTGCTGCTCTGCTTCCTACCCTACTCATCTCTAAACTGGCTTGGTAACAGAAGGATGACACCTTGTTTTAATATCAAAACTGAAGTGTATGGCTACTATTTTTGTAGCTGTCAGACTGTCCTTTTTGCCCTTGGTAGTTGTATTAAGAGAAACACAGGGTATGGAGGGGAGTCAGCAGCACTTCCAATGTGGACATGAAAATCTCCTCATGGACAGCAAGTTGTGTTTAAAGGTTACCTGGTGGCCTGGTGCTCCACATCCTTGCAGACTGCTGCTGGCACGCTGGCATGGCAAGTGCCCAGTGACACCAAGGTCAGCACTCCCTCTGTGCTGGCAAGAAAGGCGCGTTATTTATTTTCTGAGTCCTGATTTCCACCCAGAGGCAAATTTGCTGGCAAAAGAGTTTCAGTGGCTCTACAGGCAGAGGAGGGATAAGCAGTGGAGACCTGGCAGGGCTTTTCTTCCCCTGCATCTGGGAAGAAGATTTCCAGGATGAAGCCTGGGCAGGCAGGCAGGAGGCAGAGGGAGGGAAGAGAAAAGCAGCCCCCGGCTGTGCCAAGTGCAGGCAGCCAGCTGGAATTTCAACAAGCAGCTCTATGGACTGGGACTCAGTCCTGCCTTTGGTTTTCATTTCTCTGTGTGAGGAACTGCAAAGCTGCTGCTCCTCAAAGTGCATTAATAAAGCTGTAAAGTCCTATGGCAGGGCTGCCTGTTGGCAGATGCTGTGAGCTGCAATCGCATAAATGTTATGGGGCTCCTGTAGTTTCCACATCAAGTGGCACCTCCACGGTTACCACTGGCTGGGCACCCCGCACACCCCTCCGGAGGTCACCTACACAGCACCAGGCTGGCTCGCAGGTGCAGCAGCTCCGGTCCATCCCCAGCTGATGATCCCCTTCTGAACGCCCGCCACAGGCCGCACACGTTATGACCATCAGCCTTTTCGTCTGACAAAAACCAAATGCTCTCACTTCATGTGCCGAGTGAGTGGAACCTAAACCTTTCTCCTTCTGCCTATAATATCATTTCATCTGTGCAGCTGATAAAGAAGCTGTGTGTTCTCAGGAAACACAGCGAATTAGGGGGAACTGGAGAGCTAATATTAAGTAACCATCAGCACAAGCAATCATGAGAAGAAGCACCCAGTGCTGGGAAGAGAGCACAGCCTGGCTGTATCAGGAAGCTCCCGACATTCTTCCAAGCAGGCTTTATCTGCATTACATTGTATTTCAAGTTGCTTTAAGACTACATGAGAGACATATAAAAGAATTGCTTTTAATTATGCACATTATGACACTAATTAGTAAACAAATACACGAGCAAACCCGACAAAAAAACAGCCAAACCCCTAACTCTGTTCTGCTCCTGGGCATGGTGTATGGCAGCCGCCACATCCATCAGCCCAGTAAAGCCTCTGTTTCCACACAGTCTCAGACACTGCTCTGGTGGTTTCCCTCATCCCTCCATTTTATCTAGTAGCTACACACACACAGACACACACACACAAGATTTCAGGTCCTATGGAGAAGCTGCAGAGCCTTCTAATCAAATACTAACTAGGAAGCAATTGCATCTCTGCTGATTTCATTTTTTCTTCACCAAAAAATTAATTTTAGTTTCCAATTGAAATTTTTAGGTCAAATACTACCTGCAGCTTTATCAGGAGTAACACTCTGTATTAAAAGCATACCACCTGCTTTTCATCTAACTGGTTCTTCCCCCTTTTAACTTCTTCCATTTAGGATCTACAAAAAAATATTACAATTAATACAGTAAACTCTTTCACAAATGCTAGTCTTGGTTAGTAATCACAACGCTGCATTTACATGTAGAAAAGATGCCATTACTACACAGAATTTTGTGGCTTGTCAGTGTCAAGCACAGGAGCATGAAAGCTTCCCTCATTTTTGAGCCCTATGGTCACCACTGGAGGGAGGTGTTGGATATATAATAATGTTTAATTCCATTTGCAAGAAAACACTGACAAGTTGTAAATAGCTCTTAAGAGAGATAACTACATAATAAGAAAGAAGAAAAACGAGTTTGCCACAATTACGAGCCCAATTCTTCTGCCTCTAAAAATTGGGGGTGGGGTGGTGGGGTGTCTACTTATTTATGTAAGATCAATAAATAAGGGGGGGAAAAAAGAATCTGCCTGAAGAGTGTTAAGAATTATCAATAAAAGAGAAAAGTATAAATGTAAAGTCTGCTTTTGGCAGACTTCAAAACAAACAAAAAATCAAACCAAAACAAAAAAAGGATACTGATTGTAATGAAAAAAAGGCATGCCTTAAGAGATTACACCAGGAGCAGTTCACATCAGGGATGACAGAAAAGTGTGCACTTGTAAAAAGCTTATTTAGTAAAAAACGTGGATGAACTCTCAGTAAAATAACCCACTAGTGATTCCCACCAGTAAGGCTCACTGGTCAGGCCAGTCAGCACCGGGTCCCATTGGGTATCAGGAGGAAGCAAAGAGTGTCCCACCTGGCTGAGCCACTCACCAAACCAGAAGACTCATCAGCTGATGGTTTCAGTTGTAAAATACATTCATATCTGCAAGCGTCACTCTCCTCATTTATTGGCATAGAACTGACCTTCTGTCAACCAAGGAATAATTTTGCATAATTTCCTTTCTTGCTCAGCACTATCTTGTGCCAAGAACCATCAAAAGCTTTCCTTGCATTCAAGGACAGTCAAGTCCTAAGCATGAGTATGTAATCTGGCACAGTATAGAAGAGACCCAGAGATTGCCTGTCTGCCAGAACATGAATGCCAACATGGTCTTCGCTGTCAGAATTGCTGACTTGCCATAAATCCCACCTAAGCTGTGGAGTGCCTTTTACAACCTCGAAGGCTGCAGCGAAGCCATTTGGGTAAGCCACGCTGCAAGAAAAAATACATGTAAGTAAGGCCTGTTGCAGTCTGCCTGCTGACAAATACTGAAAAGATCCATTCAGTAAATCACATTTCTAACGGTTTTCACATGGCTATTTTAATGGCCCTGTAATGCAGCAGAGATACCCACATGAAGAGATGTTGATTATTTTAAGATCAGTATTTAAAGGATTTGGCTGCATGAGGCTTCCTGATACTAATTAACCATGCGTTTGGGGACTTCAAAGAAGAAAAGGTCGCTAGTTGAATTTTTATCTCGGGTAAACTTCTGCTGAGGGCACCAGGGCCGCTTTTCCTGTGGGTCTGTGCAGCATCCAGCACTGCTCCGCTGGCTGTGCAACAGAGGCTGAGACTACCAAGAGCAGGTTGTCCCTTTACCTGGTCCTTTGGGGTGGGTTGCCTTCCAGCACACCCAGAGTGAGTGATCTCAAGGTGCTTTTGTGTCTATTGATTGCCATTAGCACAATGATTTGTTTGTTTAGTAATGCCCTGTTTCCTAAAAAAAAAAAACAAACCACAAACACAGAGAGCTTAATTTATAGGTTACGTAGAGATTTTCCTGTGCTGTGTGGTAGGACTTCTGTGATGGGCTACAGTTCCCATGAGCTGGATTCTTCGGCTATGCTTATCTTACTTGCTTCAGACAATCTGAATCCCTGAAGAAGCTCAAACACTGCAATTTGGAAATATTCTTATTACCTCTATTTTTTGGACCAGGGATCCACATAAATTAGCACTTGGTAGAAATTTCTGCCCATCTGTTTGACTTCGGTGGTGGAGTTGCTCTTTAGAGGTAGTTGCTCATCTAGAAACACTAGCCTTATGAATGCTGCCATAGAAAATGTAATTCTTGTGGTTATTTCACGGCCTATATTTTAAAATTGTCGGGTTTGGCAACTCAAAGGAGTGAAGATACTGCCCTTGTTTCAGAGAAGATCTGTATGCCAAGTGCATGCACGGCCCTGGTGCTAGCAATTCCCAGAGGCTTTTTTGGCTGCCCTGGAGGAAGTCAAACAAAGACAAAAATGAGGACCTGCTTCCTCATTGCCTACTAAAACAGGAAGTTTATGATGGTTTGCGCTGGAGAACACACAATCCCAACTCCCCACAACTTCTGAATCTGCACCTAAATCGATCATTTGATTTCTCCTTTAAGAAAGCTCAATGTGATTTTTATCAATTTCTTTGGGTTTGCTATCTGGTGCATTCTACAGTGAAAGCACTTTCAAACCAACAAGCTGGTTGGAAGGTATGAGACATTTCCTTCCCCAGTTCTAACAATGACTTCTTGCCCTGGGAAAAAAAAACCCTGCTCTTCACAATTGTGTATTTCAAAGGTAATTAGAAATGAAAAGGGAGTGTTTTGTCAGGAAATGTGTTTCTTATCCAGCTACATGAAACACAATTGCATCCACTTGCTTGATTTATGTGCAGGCTTCAGTTTTGTAAGCTTAGCTGCAGTGCCTCACTGCTGGTAGCTTGCAAGACTCCAGACTGTGACAGCACTAGATCAGCTGTAGGAATCTTGAAGCCAAGCACAGAAACTCAGTGTGAGTGTTTCCATACCGATACCCAACATGTTATACCAACTATAGGAGATTTACAATTTCAGAATACATTGAAAGACCCACTCATAGATGTAGAAACAAATTTGGTGGGTTACTTTATAAAATAGAATAATCTTTGGATGGAGAACACTTTTTATCTGTTCATTTTCACGAGACAGAAAACCATTTTAAAGCTAAAAAGTTAAATTGCATCCTAAATGAAGGTGCAGTTCAGGTGGTCTTCTAATTCTGTGTATACACAAATGAAATTAATACACGTAAGTATGTATGCATCTTAAAAGAAATAAAGGGGGAGGGGGGACATATTCTAACAGAAGAGGTAATTATTCCATGAGCTGTAAGGTCATTCATTTCAAAAAACAAACAAAAAACCTACCCAAAAAATGTCTTGTCCTTTAATAATATTAATAGAATTTGTTGGACTATTTCCCCTTTTAAAACATCATGGATAAATTATGAAGGAAAAGCATGGTTACTTCTTTTTTTTTTTCTTCATCATAGCATGTTTGTGTAACAAAAAGCAGTATTTTCAAGTAGCTCCAAATTAGAATTTATCAGCTATGAGGAGAAGAGGATAAGAGAGAGGACTTTTATTTGCATACTTGCAGCTTTGACTAAATACAGGCATAATGAAGTACTGAAGAGTATCCCCAGAACTGAAACAACCTGAAATTGCATTGTATGCATTGAATGTTATATTATATATGTATCAGTGAATGAAAAATTTACTAGTTAATTCTGATCACTAGTAATTATAATCTACTACCAACAATCTCTTAAGCATTAGGTTTGCAGTGCTTTTATACAAAAAATACATCTACGAACATAAAAAATATTTGATACCTCATAGGTGTTCTTATTAAATGTGCTCTGAAACTCTCTCTAAAGAGGTTCTACCTCTACCCTGAACAAAAATTGTGTAAGTGCTAGGGAGGTAAATATCCCTTCACTATATAAATTCGTGGCCCAGAAATACACACTGAAATTCTTCTGAAAATTAGATTGAAGAATCATCCACAATAAGAAAGCAGCAAATAGCATCTTCCATAGCTACTTTATTAATATAACAACTCCTCACATTTGCTGGAAAACTAATGGAATATCAGCTAACATGTATTAATGACTTTCTAGGTGTAGTACCCAGAAGTAGTACAACTGAACCTTCTTTTACCCAGAAGTGAAATATTGAATCTGTGACTTTTGGAGTTTACCATGAAAGTCTGCTCTAAGAATTCAGCTTTCTGCTTTTCTACAGACTCTTACTAGATGATTAATGTATCTATTTTTTTTTTCAGATGGTTTTGATGGATTTTCTTTCCTGTTCCCTGAATTTAATTAGCCAGGTTGGATCATGTTTTCTACATGGAAAGGTATGCTATTAAACAGGTTTACTTCTTATCATTCTCACCGTAACATCCAGCCCTAAAGCTACTGATGCCAGGAGGAGTTTTGCTCTTAACTTCATTTTAAAGATAAGGTTCAGAATTACTTATGGCAAAACAAATCTCAATTTGCTCAATTACTGCCCGCAAAGCAAACTTCTGCTTCCTTTAGGACTTCAGGGAGGTAGGGAGCAGACCCCTGGTGAGAACATGTAAATGTCAGTGAGTTTCCCAGTGATGAAACTATTCTTATTCCTTCTGGTTCCAATCACCATTAATGATCATCTGCAGCTAACCATCAACAGACTCACTGTCTTGTGTTTGCAGTGGTGAGATCCTCACCATAGAGGAGTGTGTATATATACACACATGTACGTAATGTTTGTTTGTATATGTCTTGGACAGAAAAAGAATGACTGATCAATGAGATCTAGAAACACCCTTCAAAGCCTCCCTGGAGACAACACAGAGACAGAACTTCCTCCTGATACTGAGGCATTTGGGAATGCTTCCAGCTGGGTAACTCAAGCTCTGCATTTGCTGTACCCTGCTCAGCATCAAGCCTGCAGTTGCTGGGGTTTACAGCAGCTGACCTGGATTATCTTTTTTCCCATCAGCCTCTCTCTGGCCATAAACAGAAAAAAGGCAGAGGAATAAAGAGATATGTATGTATTGTCATACGCAGATGCTTATCAAAACAAGGATAACAGCATCAATATGCTATTAGAATGTTGCAGCAGCAATAACAATATGCTGGTATTCAAACACATAACACATAGAAATCACTTCCTAAAATAAAGATCAAAGGAATTCTCAAATGCCATCTTTCAAAACTTTGCTTAAAATGTTCTATTAGTATACCCAGTTACTTTTATATCTCTGTATATTTAATATAGGGAAATGTTTATTATATCACTTCCTAGCTATTAAAAAGCCATCTTTGCTGAAGTATGTGTATGTTTACCTTAAAAGACAGCCTGCACATTTCATACTTGATACCTTGGGGAAAAAAATGCTTTTAACATTCCTATAATATAACATTAAAAAAATTCTTACATGAACTGCAGTTTAACCAGTTGATCTTTCTTGTATTCCAATTATTCTGAATAAAATCACACATTGTTATAAAGAAAAGGGAGATAAATCAAATGTGAAAAATACTCCTCTAACAAAGTTAACAACATGGTGCATTTTCGTGGCAGCCAGGAAGAACAGCCGTCTGGGTTGGATACCCTATGATGGGTAAAACTTGCAATACGAGAAAGAAACATTACAAATTCAAGCAAGAAAAAGCAGATCTTTGACAGGCAAGAAGCAAAGCTGCTGTGGGAATTAAAAAAAAAGTCTATGAGCACACATGGTACACAAAGGCAAGCAGAAGGAAATACATAAAAGCTACAGATGAAAACAGACCCACAAGGATGCTCCCACCAAATGCATTTTTCAGACCCCCATTACCTTTGGGCAACTTCTTGCTTCCCGTTGCTGCACCCATAAAATCTACCTCCTTGTAGTAGCATGGGATTCCTAGGCCTTTGCTTCTCTTGGAGTGAACCCAAGATAAGTCATTTGTGTCCTTTTGTGATGTCCCAGCCACCCCACCAAATTATCCTTGGAAAAATATATGAAAACAAAAGAGCTGCCAGCAATCCAAAACGTGAGTTTTGAGCATTCCCTGGGTTATATTGTGTCTGGCTGTGTAACAAGCAGCAGCACCAGGCAACCAGGAGGTACTCTTGCTGGTACCTACATGTATCTCCGTACTCAGAACTGCAAGTCCCAGGGAATACATGTGATAGCAGTTATTGTCATCTTCCATCAAGACTTAAAATGCTGAAAAATTCCTTTTAATCCATACTTTGCCTTCCTGATAGGCCAGATACTTCAGCATGTGATGACCAAGCATGTGAGGACCAAGCACGTGAGGACCAAGCCTGTGCTTTCTGGAACAGCTGCACACTCCTTCCATATGAAGCAAAAGCATTTGACCATATAATTCATAAGGAGCTCCCCACTCTCATCCAGAGCAGAAATTTCCCTCCTACCCTAAGCAAGCATAGTGTTAATGAACTTCTATGCTATACCAACTACATCAAAACATAGAATTGTGAGAGGAAACAGAAAATTATGAGGTTTCAAAACATTAATGTCACACTGAGACTCCTGATTTACAAACCTGAATGGAACACTTGCCTGCGTATCATACCCTTGGCATTTGTGCAACTGCAATGACACTCATTGATTTTTTTACTTGAAACACTACAACAACAGTATTATTTTCATGGTAGTGTATTCATCCATAGGCTTGAGGACTGTTATTTCAACTTCTGTCACTCTTTAGTGGCAAAATAGAGATCTCTTCTATTCCTCTTAAAATTATCAGAAAAGAGTTCAGCTTCAGTCTGCATGTCTAAGCTTGCTTTAGATTTCATGAAACCTTTATTGCAGCGTGTTTTCAATAGATTTCTTGGTATCCGAGGGAGAACTTGCAAAAAATTACCAATAACAAAAGATAGCATTTGGGGAAGTAGTGAAGTAAAACTTGAATCAGGAGAGTAGCGGCATGCCTATCAACCGGGATAAAATAAATCCATCATGGTAGCCATTAAGTAGCCTTCAGTCTAAGACTTCAGCTGAAACCTGTACTGTAGTAATCCTTCCAGCTATAATACTCAGACAGCAACTGCAAATCACATAAACATTTGAAAAAAACGTGGGCCATCCACACACAAACAGCTACCACCAAGTTTGGGGCTCCTCAGGCTTTGATTATCATCTAGTTTGTATTTCTTGTCTGGTAAGAATCATGCCTAGTCTCTTGGACTGAAAACAGGTTAATGTTTCTCATTCTTGCTTCCACTTCCTCTGTTTCATACTGAAATATCACAATAAAATCGGTGGTGAAAACATCCACAGCCAAACCCAACAACTGTCCCTTGCAGCGGTGCCTCAGCTGTATCTAAGCTGTGCATTTAAGGACAGAAAACTGATGAGCTCCAAAGGAAGTCCTCTGCACCATCATGAATCAACCCTATGGTCATCAAAAGTCTCCCTTACACAGGAAAATTCCCAGCCATAGGCACACAGTGAATATCTCTTCCAGCCACCTTAGCAACCCTCACAAATTCTGATCCCAGTGTCCCTGCTAGTGTGCTGCTTCTTTCATTCCTGTGCAAACACCCATCCCTTCGACAGCTGTCCTTTTTTTCCCCTTCAGCCCCAGTGACTGCTTCAGTCTCCTGTTTTGATAAATCAGTTCTCCAAGGCTATCATCTCAAACATTATTCAGACTAGAAAATATTTTAATAGTAAATGTTTCTGTGTAAAATACTGATATTAGTTCTCTACCAAGAACTACAACTGGTACAAAGTTGCTAACGAGTAAATGGCAAGGTCAACATGTCGTCATTGGTATAAAACCGCAGAAGTTATATACAGTAACTAAGCAAAAGATCCACCCACAAGCACAGATTATTGCAGATTCCTCATATTCATAGATAAAAGTATTACAAGAGCAGAGCAAGGAGAAAATCTTTCCTATTTCCAGGTATCTATTTATTAAATCCCACTTCTGTATTACTCTTCTCTTTGTGGTAGAAAGAGTAAATCCCTCTATAACCTGAACATGTAACAACTCCAGGTCTGCACCTTCCCAGGTAGCACATGGATCACCGGTCTACCTGGCAAAGCTTTAACATTTTCAGTTTAAAATCAAAACGATCTAACTTTCCCTTCAGGTAGAACACAGTGCCTCAGTTACGTTGCAAGTAAAAGGGTCTCAGTGGCACCCATGCTAGCAGGGGATGCTCTCTTGCTGGTCCAGTGGAGGGCAGCAAAATATTTACAAAAAAGATTCCTCTTTTCATATCATCATTGAGTTGTCTCAACAAACGGCTTTGTAAAAACCCTTCTGAGTCCAGTACTTCTTTGTTTGGCTTACAAAACCTTATGTATTTCTTTATTTTAGTTAGTAATAAGGTTTTAGAATATATGAGACTTTTTTTCACAGCAGAGATCATGCCTTATAACAAACAATGCTTCCTGTATAAATAACTCTGTGGTGCTCCCGTTCTTTCCAGATCTAATGACAACCTTAACAAGGGGAGGAGGGTAGTAATGCTCTGTCTCGAAGCCAGCTAGTTCGTTCTCTGGAAAGCTTGCCTAAATTTACCAGTGGTTTAAATCCAACTGCATATCTCCCACACAGCTGTATTGGCATACTGATCATCTTGCATCATTCATTTGCTATGAGCACACGTTATCTCAGCTTTTAGTTTAATATAAGGGGAAACCAGCAGTACTAATGGAATAGTTTGGAGACTGTGTCCTAAGCTGGAAGCCAAATTTAAAAAAGAAAATATTGTAATGCATCTGTTAATGGATTTTGTACAATCTCTGAATATCAAATATATTAATTTTACATTGATTTTTCATGAAAAGCTACTAATAACCTTCCACATAGAGATGGGCTGACTGCAGAAAGACTGATAAGAATAAAATACAGCATGTCTAAAAGTCTTCAGTCTAAATCATAGAAGCTGTAAAAGGTCTTTAACTAAGGAGTGCGCATGTGTTTTATGGCCTGCAAAAAAACTATCTTCGTTAAATGATTGGGGCATCCTCCTGGAAATGAGCTTTCCTACTGATTTTTATAAGGGCAACAAAGCAGAAGGCAGTACAAAGAGGCACCACAGAATGGTTTGGAGTCAGGAAGGCAGCAGAGGCTGCTGGTTATGCCTCTGGCATCTGCTCACACTTTACTCCAAGCTGGCAATACCTGTGCCTCAGAGCAGCTGCCACACTGGAGTTTACCCTGGCAGGAGAGGGGAACAGATACCAGCATCCCAAGAGTGACAACTGTTTTGCTTCTGGCTTTGGCTTTAAGCAGTTCAGGTCAGTGGCTCAAGATGAAATATTGAGGAGGATGCACTGGGAATGATGCCCACATTATGGACAGAAATTTGAATCATGCAGGTGATTTTTTCCTGGCAAATACTAGCAAAATCCAGTGTTTAAAACTGTAACAGAAGCAAAGAGCTATTAGGTAGCTGATTGCAGGTATGTATCAATGAGTGCTTAGAAAATGTAGTAAGGGCACTGGAGAACCCTTCCTACCCCACAAAATGGACTGTAGGGAAAACACAATGAAATTGCTCCCAAGTACACCCACGAAAATTTAGGACAGAGTAACCTATGTAGCAGTTCTCAGAAACAGAGGGTTTCATTGCGTTTTATTCACAAAGATACTGGCAGCTGCTGGTACTGTGGATACTTGAAAGCAGACAGGGAATGCAAAGAAAACCATCATGCAACAGAGCTGCCAAACTGCAAGGAGCAGGGCCTCCAGCCGAGGGATGCAGCAAGCTCCCGGGGCTTCCCTGTAGGACTGCAATGCATCCAGCTGCAGAGTATTTGCAGCTGATTCTTCAGAGAAGGTAAAATTCTTGATAGCTCCAGGAAAATACACAAGAGACAGGAGATCTCTTAGTGAAAGGTGGAATTCCAACCAGGAAAGGGGAAAGCGTAGATTGGGGGGGGGGGAGGGGGGGGAGGGGGGGGCAAAGCAGAAATTGTATGCAGCATTATTCTGAAATTCATAAATTCCTGAACTAGGATACACCAGCATAAAACAAATTACCAGCTTCCTCTTGGAGCCAAATGAACTATCGATAAGAAATATTTATCTAGGTAGGATGTCACTATTGATAAGAAATATTTATCTAGGTAGGATGTCACTATAAATAAGACAACTTGACTAGTTAAAATGCACAAAGTACCTCTACATTCATATAAATTTTACATTACTCTCGCAGTTGGCTCTGACAAATTATTTTCACTGGCACATGCTGTAGTAAATGGAATTACAGAAAACACGGTGCTCACAGAGCAAGCGTCAGCACCAGAATGGAAATCATGCAAAAGAAAACTGCTCTGCTTTACAGTGTGCAAGGATTAACTGAGTAACTGTCCTGTGTTGTGCAACATTCATAAGGTCACAAGAGCCTGGTGGAGAACAGGAGGGCAATCCGTGCAAATTTCATCCAGTGCAGTTGTTCTCATCTGGAAAACATTGATATTATTTGTAAAGCATATGGAGCTGTATCAAGTGGTTGTTTACAGTAGTATTAATTGTTATGGAGCCTGATCAGATGGAGATGTTGAAAGGAACAAAGCCGGAAAAGTGAAACAATAGCAGAGAGGAGGAGTGGCTCAGTACACACATTAACCAGGTTCACATCTGCTAAAAAACATCTCACGGCTCGGCTCCCTGGGACTGAACTGTCCCATCAGGGTTGTCCGAGAGACACCCATACAAACACTTGAGCCGGTCTTTCCTTTCCAGGTTTGCTGGCTTTCCGTTGGGGCTGGGGGAAACACCCTGTCCTGCTCCCAGAGCATTCCTTCCAGCTTTTGCTGCGAGGCTCCCCTTAGCTTCCACTGGCCCATCTCTGCCTGCTTAACTCTGACCCTCTCATTGCACCAAGCGCCGCTAAAGGATCAGGAGTTCATTCTCACCCTTGACAAAATACATAACATTTATTAACACCAGGACGAGAGTCAACACAAAGTTTCTTCGCAGCTGGAAGCCTGGCTATTGCCTGCTGAGGTGTCCCTTGCCTTGGCTATTGCCTGGCCTGGTTCCCTCATATCTTCCCTGCCTTAAACCACTAGATTACCTCCACCTTATGCAAAAAACATGGATAAAAGAGAGAATGTCTTTTACTCTTCTCCCAGCTCCTTGCCCCCAACTCTGCAACTGACTCATTGCTTTCCTCTTATATTTCTCATTTTTAGTTCAATATTTTTGCCAGGGCAGCATGCAGCTCACTTCGAGCAACAGCTGTGACCTGGGATATAGCCAATTGACTGTGTACGTGATCCGAAGTTCACCTGGGAGCACAGCAAGTCTGGTACACCCAGAACACATAAAGCAAAGTCTAAATGCATTAGCTGCTATATACGATGGCCCTGACATTGCAGACTTACCTATATTTCTACCTGGGATTTTCCAGGCACAAACACAGAACATCTGCTATGAGTCTCTCAGTTGTGACTATCCCTGTAACTGTGGCTGTAGAAAACAAAACAAGAAGGGTGGTTTATACTCTTTTCCTGCAGAGATTAAGCCCATGGGAAAAAATTACGGTAGGTACAACTGTATCCTAATAAACACTTGTGGAGAGCCAAGAAACAAGCAGTAAATAAGGCAGAAATAAGACAGATCTTGCACTTGTTGGATGCTTGGGCAGCATAGCATGGTTCTGTTCAGAAAAATGGAGTTTGCCTGCACAGCAAGGAGGGATCCAGCTGGGCCAAGAGGAGTGAAGGAGGCAGCCAGGGCTCCTGCCCTGGTGCAGCAGCACCTTCCTGCCCTGGGCTCGATTTCCTGAACTATACGCAGCAGTGGCAAAAGCTGCAGCTGGGAACAGAAAAGCGGCTTGCCAAGCCAAGGCAGAGAATGATGGCTGGGAGGGAGGCACCTTGCAGCTGGGTCAAATAACGTGGGTATGTGCAGGAAACCGAGAAGCCAGAGGCCCCGCAGAACAGCGAGGGGAGAAGCAAGACACAATGCCAGCTCCGTGGGGTCTCCCGTGCTGAATGATCGCCCGGGTCTCCAGGAGGGAGGGAGGCAGAGATGCCTATCGAGTACGGGCTGGAAGGCTGAACTGCAGAATGGCCCCTTTGTCTCGGCCCCTTGCTGGGGCTAAAAGCCATGAGGCTTCGGCCAGACGGCCTGGGCAGGCTCTGAGGACCCTGAGGGTGGAAAAGAAGGAAAGCATCATTCCTTAAGTTTCTACTGATCCCTGAGGCTTAGAGAACAAAACTCCAGGGAGCACATGCAACCTCAGGGGGGTGATTTACAGACTGAGGTTCTCAGCCAGCTAGAAGGCACTTGTGGGGAAGGAAGGGAGCTGTGCATGCACCTGCCTCATGTGACATACAGCCTTAGCTGCTTAGACCTGCTTGGCAAGACACGTATGATTTCAAAGTGCAGCTGGTGAATGGGATCTCCGTTTGCTTGCCATGCCACAGGCACACCAGGAACAAATCTGGGTTTACAAGAAAGTCCCATAACCTTGTGTCCCGCTGAGAGCAATCACTCAGAGAGCTTCCCGAAATAGAAACTGCATACTGGGTGCCAGAGGCACCGAGGCAGCATAACTAAGAAAATGGATGAAAAACAAGTGCTGAGCAACGGAGAGGTATTTTTGTATTAACCCTGCCAAATGGATTATTTATACCCTAATCTGCTGCTGGTATGACTGAGCTTTTTGAAGGAAAGTTGCAGCCAGCTTCTCCTGGTTATTTAATGAGGCAGATAAGCTCACACCTTAAAGCAGTTCCACCAGCCTCTGGCTGGCATCCCATGCATATGGATTTCAGCATAATTCTGCCTTAAGGCAGGCAGAAAGTGGCAGTTTACAGGGAGGTATTCCAGGGGCAATGGGGCATCAGCGCTGCCCAGACTCTAAACAGACCTTAAGTAGCAAAACTGCATTGAGCACTGAAAGTGTGTAGCTTCAAGAGAAACATCCATGGCATGAAATGCTGATTAGAGGACCTGGAGTCTGGAAAGGAGTGGAGAAGGCCCAAGTGGTCTTTGCTGCCCAAGCAACGTCAGTGAAAGCTGAGGCAGGCAGGCAAACACACATAAGCAGGACAGGGTGCTCCAGTACATGGGAGCCAGATGTCCCGGCATGAGCACACAGAGAACAGAAGAAAAGAGAAAGAAGCTGGACTCCAGAAATCACCTTGAAAGCTTCAAGGCAAGGTCATTTCTACCTTGAACAGCAGCACCTGATGAGCAGCAGCAATAGCTGTTGCCTACATGTGGCCCAATGCCTGTCTTCAGGTGCTTCCTTTTGCAAAACCCTAGAGCCCCTCTTCTGCATTGCCAAAATCCATGTGTTGCTCCTTGGGTGACTGAAACCACCTACATGGGACAAGCAACAGCTTCTGCCTTTTCTTGATTAGCTCTGTTCATGTCATGGTGGAAGAATGGTCACCCTCAAGTGTCCATAAGAAACTATGCAGCTCACCGCAGCTCACCACTGAGTGAAACCCTTTCAGTTAAACTTTGGATATTTATATACATAGTTTGTATGTATAGACATTTATTTATCAGAATTCTAATAATAGGCTCCTACCACCTCCCACTTCTCCTTTCAAGAACCTCCAGTGCTTGGCTATCTTTACTACTAGAACAGTTTATCTTTCCTTAAAGTTTAACAGAAATCTCCCTTACTGCTATTTAAAACTATCACTTCTTGCACTTTGCCCACTGGAACAAATAATTTATTCCCTTTCTCCTTGGAGCATCCTTTAAAATATTTTAACAAACACTGTTATCATGCCTGCCCTCAGTCTTCTTTTCTCTAGACTAAACAACCACTGTGCCTTCAACTCATAGGGCATGACTTTTTTAAACCTCTGTCATGCTTTTTGTTTGCTTCTGGACTCTGTCCAACTGGTCCACATCTTTCCTGAAAGTGCAGTATCCACAGAATCATGTCTGAAACTTCATCAATACATTAAATACTAAAATAGTTACTTCAGAGATCTCATTATACAGTACTCCTGACATCACATCTCCGTGCTGGACTTGTAGTTTTTAACTTTTTTTTTTTCCCCTTCAGGCTTTCACCAGGGAAAAATACAACTTGGGATGTTACCAAGACAGTTGGACAGTGTAGCATGGATTCCCAAGGCAGGAATCTGATGATTCTGTCTAGGAAACAAGGCCAGATGCCAGGGTAGACTTGAGAGAAGAGGTGTTACCTCTTACTAGATGATACAGACTTGATAGTGTATTTAAGATGACTCATAATGATGTGCAAAATGCTCTAGCACAACTATTTCAATACATCATGAGTGGCAAATGAGAGCTTTTCTGTTGCTATTACAGAACTTTTGGGGTTGTGGCATTGGTTTTTTTTTAAACTAAAATTATTCTTGACCATTACATTACATCTTGATCCACTGTTAAAAACTATACCAATAGAAAAACTAAGGAGGAAGAAGTAAAATAAAATTAGTATACACACAAAAGTGTATTCTGGGACAGATGTATGAAGTTCCTGATTTTGTGAGGAAAGACTTAAGTTTATGAAATGACTGAGAGGGGAAAACATGACAGTTTCCTCATGACAGAGAGGAATACAGTATAATGCACGGCTTAGGACTGACCTTCAATTATTTGCTCTGTCTAATTATCTAGTGGACTCTGTGGCAGGATCCGCAAAAACACTTCACTGATTGACATTTTAGTTACCTTTCTTCAGTACTGACATCTGCTAAATTCCTCCACAGCTTCCTGTTCTTCTATTTCTTCCTGTTTGGCATGAAAATTAGCATCTAATTGTACTTTTTAACTTTGACTTATGATTGCCTACCAAACTTTTCCTCTGGACAGTATCCGACTCGTACAATCTGGCATCATCATCTCCCCAGGACTGCATGTTTGTGTCAACCAGCTCAGCTCTATAATAAAAGTTTTTAACGTTTTTCTTGGGTTTTCTTCTTCTCCTGACCCATCTCCAAAATTTCCTTTTTTCTGGGGATGTAAGAGTGTGCAGAATCTGCTCAGCAATACCTAATAACCAACCTGCTCTTCCTCATAATATGTATACCATTAAAGATATTACCTGCTACTAATTCTGCAACACGCAGAAAATTACCTACGTTTCACATCTCAAATTACCTTCATTTGCCTTTCTGAAAAGGCATTTCTCTCACTTGAAGTATTTCTACCTGTTAGCCAACAAAACCCACACCACCAAACACTTAAACTTCTCCATTTTCTCAGTCACCATGTGTCTCCCTTCTACCTGGTCTCTTCAATATCTGTGCCGCTTTCTTTCTGGTCTTGTCCTCATTTATAGTCTTTCAGGTCTTGGTCACATTTCTAAGTGAAGATTAATGAAGAGCCTGAGTCAGTGTTTAGAATTGACAAACAGGTGGGTTAACAGACACCGAGGGAAGATTTTTGTGGGAGGAAGAAGAGGTACCTGCATTAGTCACACCACTGACATCAACACTCTACAAACACCTTGTTTGTACCAGACTACTGCAAGCACAGGTTAGATTTCTGGTTTTAAATGGTTGCATACCTTTGCACTCCGGATTTAGAAACCCTCTCAGCTGCAAGCTTTACAATATTTTCTTCTAGTATTAGCTGTTTCTTCCACGTTCTAGAGAGATAACGTGAAGTTCACCAAAACATGCGGAGTTCTGAAATCAGAAGCTGTGGAGAGTACTGACGTGAGAAACTCACCCAGGTCTTGCACCTAACTCAGGAGGTTCACATCATCTGGAGGCTGACACAAAGACTAGTGCTTTAAATTCTCAACGGAACCCAATAGGGTGAGCAATAAAATTAACAAAAGAAAACAAAACTGAGAAAGCAAAGGAAATAAAAAAAATAAATGTTTTTTTCCTTCAAATCTAATTTAGGGTGTTTACCACGCAAGAGAGGCAGGTAGCTGTGTTGAACAGGCTGGGGATTAAACTTTGTGCAGTCAGCATATAGCATCAAGTCTCCTCTGTGATTTTATATAGTTAAAATAAATTTCATCCGAGGAAATGGGGGACTGCCTAGAAGAATGAAAAGCCTAGATAGTGTCTGTCTGGGCAGAAGGGAGAGGGAAAAGGAATGTGTTGCACAGAGACTGAAGCGGCTTGTGGAGCTGGCAGGGCTCAGCACAGCCAGCACTGAGCTGCAGCAGGCTCCTCCAGCAGCACCTACCTGTGTGTGGCCCACCCAGGTCTGGCAGTGCCCCAATGCACCCAGAGCACTAGAAGTGTGTTATTGAACAATCCCTGCCTCTCCAGGCAGCAGCCGAGGTGTGGACAGGGCGCTCGGTGCTGCCAGCTGAGGAGAGGGCTTGGTGCGTACCTCAACAGGCTTGCAGCCATCCTCCCCCGGGGATGAGAAGCAGCGCCCGGGACGCTCTGGCCTGCAGCCTGCTTAGGGGTTGTTATCTTGTGCAGGCACAACACACAGATAGCTGAACCACTTCTGCACCAAAAGAGATCCCAATTAGCTGCCAGTGGTGCCGCCTTACATGTGCTAACAAGCTGCTTCAAAGGCAGTAAGTGTATCAATAGCAAAAATTGAAACCACCCACAACCACAGAGCTTCCTAGATAACCAAGGGTGCCAACAGCACCATTGGGTGCACAGTCAGGCCATTCCCCAGCCTGTAATTTAACATTTCTACCCAGATCCTAGACGGCAGGGCAGCCAGCATAAGCGCTGCTTCCCAGGAGCATTCAGTGGTTTAGCACAGAGCAGCGTTGCTCTCAATCCTGTCATCCAAGTTCTTCATTGTTCTTGGAAAACACACCAGCATACCATGGGAGCCGCTGGTCTAATTGCTTCCTTTCATTACCATCTATGGATGCTTCTGTCAAGCTAACCTCCTTTACTGACTGGGCTTCTTTACAGCTCTTGACCTTCAGCCTCATGAGAGGGTTTGAGACACCAGCTACATTGTCCACTTCCCCCACAGTCTATTTTTTAACCACTCTCTGCCCTTCACGGTCATTCATAGCAGTTACTCTTTTCCACAACTCACCCTGCTGCATAGCCTGAATTGAAGTTTTTCTGAAGAACTGCTTCGAACAGGCTAGTGGCCATTCTTTGTGTTTGTTTTTGTGGGGTTTTTTTAAAGCTTTCCAGGTATTTTCTTGCTTGACAGCCTAGTTTCATGTAACTTACTTTTAAATTCCTACAGGGAAGAATTCTTCTTTGGTGTGAGGTAGGTATGGCAAAGAAATCTCCAAAGTCCTGTGAGCATCTCACCTCCTTCCCCATTCCCGATACTGTGCATTGCTTTTACCAGCAATCAGTATCTAAATAATGTTTATCAGTGTCTAAATAACGTTTCTACCTGTGGTAGAAAATCACTCCCCATGCAATATTATGAGAAAGAGCAGCAGATTCACTGCAGGAAGGGTACAGCATTAGGTCATTTACCGAACACAGAGTAGAGTTAAACAGATACTGTTTTTCTAGACTTTGCAGTGGCCAGTAATGAATAATCAGCCGTTGAAATCTGTACAGCACAAGTTTTACTTCTCTTGAGCTCTGTTTTTCTATTTTAATACCAAGAGTACACTTGCTTCAGATCCTCAGGCCAACACCACCATGATCTGATTCCAGCAGAGGGGATAGAGCAAACCCCTCAGCCAGTGGTGGTGACCCTTCACCACCACAAAAATGGTGCAGCATCCCTCAGTCTTCGCAATTTTCTCTCGGTCCTTTGGATGCCAAGAGAGAAGGGCCAAAGCCTGTCAAGGATGCAGATTTCTCAGGTTTGTCTGTACGACCAGTGAATTTGTGCTTAGAAGATGCTTCTGACAGGAAGGCTGAATTGCCCTCCAGCTACGACATCCACGTAAGCTAACCAACACTTTGTTGGAAACTGCATGGAACAACTACGGTGTACCTAGGCAGGACAGGATTCCCTTTAGGGTCTTTGAACAGAGACAACATAAATAACAGAAGATAATCACAACCATTTTGGACCCCTTAGGACTAGTTAGAGGACTTGCATCTCCACTTAGCACCTGAAAGCTATAGCAATTAATCTTTGTAATGCTGGTGCTTTTTCCACTTAGACAGGAATCACACCAGAACGAGGCGAGTTGATACAGAGCGAAGGCATGAACTTCAAAAAGAGCTATAAGAGAAACAATAAAGGAATTAAATCTACATTTGTGAAGAAACATCCAAACCAGAAATACAGTGTGTTAGTGATCCCATAAAACTCTCTAGCTTCACATTTTTCACATATTCAGCTAGACAGCAGGTTGCAAACAAACGGAGAATTCCTCTCGTGAGGCTAAGCAGAAAAATGAACCAAAGGGTAGAAGCTGAATTTGAATCAAAAGCCAACAACCCCCAAAAGCAAAAACATAAGCTTCCTCCAGACAAGTATTTTCACTGCTTAGCTTGTGGAAAATTGCTTTATAATTAGAAAAGGAATGCACTGACTTTTTACTATTTATGTAGTAATACATATTTTTTGCTGATAAGGACGTTTAGTAAACCTAAAAGTTTTTTGTCTTTATTAATAGATTTACATAGTGAAGTAGACTGACCTACAAAAAAGTATTAGTATGTTAAAATCCCCTAGTTTTATAAAAATATGCACTAAGTTGCAAAGCCAGTTCTTCTTGCAGTTTACGCTCTAGCTGACAGCTTGAGGTGAGAGATGAATTGAGAGATCCATGAACAGGACTCTAAGGGCACAATGCAAACTATTCCTGAGGGCACAAAAAAATGAAATTGGACAATTTTCAATAAACGTCATCCTGAAATAGTTTGTATTATAGCAGTACCCAGAGTTTCTTACAGTCAGTTGTGTAATATACTGTGTAGTGGGTTTTTTCCATAGATTTGAAGTTTACAGTCATATATGTACTGCACAGTAGATTGTCATTTTAGCAACATCAGCTAGATGGTCTGGGTATAAACATCATTAGCCAAAGCATCTGCTGTTGGCTGGTGTCAGAGACAGGACATGAAAACAGAGAGGCTTTTGATTTTATATTGCAAGGCCAACAGGCTGCACAGAGATACTAGTTCAGGTCTCAGTGGCAGTTCAATGCTGCCGGCTCAAGTAAATTAATTTTCCTTTTGGGCTGTAGAGGCTGGCCAGGCACAGCCAGCGGCACAGCACTGCTCTGCTGGCGTATCTCCCTGGAGTTTAAATCTCACTAACTTTAGCAAACGGGCTGGGCAGACACGTGCAGTCTGCAGAGGTCTGGAAAGGCAGCAGCTGCTCTCTCTTGTATGAACGCTGCTAGAGACACCCTTGTAGGAAGCAGGTAGGAGCTCACTTGCTGTGTGACTGTGCTGAGGGCACTGCAAGGAAAAAAATGTGCAGGAAGAACAAAAGAAAGCATCAGTGTGTCTCTAAAGACTTCTGTCTACTTTAAATGCATGAAAATCTGGTGAAACTAAGGATTCTTACCATGAAATAAAGGGTCTTTAAAACATTACAGAAGATTTAAATCAGTGGGTGCCATGAAATAATAACACCATGAAGGTGAGTAGCACTTACAGTCAGAAAAATGAACAACACTCAAAAGACAGGAGCGCTACTGAAGGACCTGATCTGTGATCACTGTGCACAGGCACTGCCTGAGGATGGGAGCACTCATCCCAGCGCGGCAGGACACAGCCAAGAGCTCTGTGATGGGACCAAGCAAAAGGGGAGAAACAAATTTTAAAATTTAAAAAGAAAAAACTCAGACTGAAGAGACCAACTCGCAAATCCAAACCACGTGTGGCCCCCAGCTGAGAAGGGCATGCATGCAGCCGGCGCTGCCAGAGGAGCACAGGGCACCTTATATGGGACAAGAGATACTGTGCCGATAAGCCACGCGCAGATGGGCACTGTCTTGTGACAGGTTTTCGGGAGAAATCGGCACATGGAGATGGAAGAAAACTGCCGCGGGTCTCCAAAGGGAATATAAATAAGGCTGCGCAAATAAACTAAAGCTCACTCAGCTGTTCACAGGAGATGTCCTGGGACCTTCTGAGATGTTCTTCTGAAGGAATACTGGTAAACAGGTAAAACCCTTCACCCAAGGGCATTTGTAGACAGGTACCTAGCAGAGTGCCCAGCACAGCACACTGAGCAATGTGGTTACAGCTGTACACCGACCAGAACGGGGACCATTACCCAGCACTCGGGCTGTATGCCTTGGAGCAACTCACACCCCTACCATGAAATCTGTTCTCCAAAACAGGGGTCTGCATGCAAAGTAGCACAGGATGAAGACTGCTCCCAACTCCCAAACTTTGCCCAGAATTGCTTATGAGGGTGAAAGTTGGTTCAGGCCCAAACCATACCAGAGACCTTTCCAACAGCTTAATCCTACAGATGGGACTGCGTATCAGTACTCAGGTACTGCATAATTCACTGCCATAAACACAGCTAGTGACTCTCAGCACGTCTAATTCCTGCCACGTATACTCTACAGTTCACCTATATACTAAGCTATATGCAAAGACAACATAAATCTTTATTGGGAGATGATATACAGAGACTAAAACTGCTCCTTGGTAGCAATACCCAACTGCAGCTACTGTTATAAAACAGTGACAGTAGCAGAAAAATGTGAAGTGGAAAATTCAGAGTTAAAAAATATATATATAAAAAAATAATTAAGAGCTCTGTGTGACTTGAAGAGTTACTAACCAATAAATTTAACCTCTGGACTTGAGAAACTGGTAGAAAGTATAGCAAGAAATAGAAGCAGCAGACACTGCCCAACATGATAGCCTGTGGAGGAGCGTTCCTAGAAAACAGGTAAGTCACATCTCAGCAAACTGCCAGAGTCACTGCAAGGGTGATATACTCAAAATAGGTTGTTTTTTTTTTTATTTCCAAAAAGTTTTGGATTAGGTCCTTCCCAAAGATCCTAATAAACTAAGGATGGTATTAAGGAAAAAGGGAGGTCTTCTATTAAATAATGTTTCGGAGGGCAGGAAGGGAAAAGGTAGAAATAAAGAACAGCTTTCACAGTGGAGGCTATGTTCCTGTAGGGAGCTGTGCCTTTCAATGTACTCATAAATGGTATAGAAAAAAAGAGGCATCTTACCACAAAAGAAACCAAAGAGTTGTGATGGTATCACATAACTCAGTGGCGGGGCAGCGCAGTGAAAGATGAGGTTCAACACTGAAGAGCCAGGGGACGTCAGGGGGGACAATTTCCCATGAGGCAAAAAGCTTACAATCAGCAAGGAATGTTAAGCAGTATAATGAGGCTGGTAAAAGGGCCAGATAAGTTCTCTTCTTGTTTCTGCCATTCTTGAGGGTACAACAGAAGAAAGCAACAGTGGCAGAGCAGATCATAGCCATGCTTTCAAATCAATGACACTTTTCTGGGTAACTCTAAGAATACAGCTGGAAAAAATAAAACAGTTATAGATCTGGCAACATAACTGATTTTATTTTTAGGCTGTTGTCAAAATACAGCACTTAAAAACATCAGTGGTAATGGAAATTTCTTTTTGAGACCCACCTCTGCCCTTATTCATTAGCTGTGTCAGTGGCAGGAATAAAATCATTTTTCACGGTTTTATGGTATTAAATTGACTTGGATAGCATGATCTTAATCTCTACTCTTCCCTGGTAACTTCTATGACACATCACATGGTCATACCTCCTTATCTTCCATTATGCTTTTGATCCTACTCTTCCAAACATCGGTGTCGTTTCCCCAGCCTCTGTTTTCTGCAGCAATAATCATTAGTGTTCCTTCTGTAACATCAATACGAGAAGGGAAGGATTTTATATTAGCAGGAAATACAGCTTCCTTATGGAAAACGGTTTTCCCAGACATGCTTAGGAAACTGAGGTGCAGCACCCTGTCAGGCAAAATATGTTCTCTTCCATTTTAAATGATCTTCAGGCTAAGCGGATCCACAAAAGTACTAAACATAGGCTCCAAACACAGAACCTCAGTTCTGTTTCTGAACTCCGTTGAAATTCAGAACTTCATTGCCTTAAATTAGCATTGCTCACATTTTAACAGCAGAATCGGAGCAGCCCAAGTCTGGGATGATTTGCAGCTGGATCCTCTCATTTTTACAAACAGCTGGATCCTTGGTACCTCTGGAACTTCAGAGGCTTAAACTACATCCAAGAAACATGCTTAACATGAAGACTGCAGAACCTGGCAGAGATGTAAAATTCCACCTGCAGCATTTACCCAATTTACTTGCTTTAATCCCATATTACTTGGTGCAAGGAGAGATGTGTTAGTTACTGGAATTCATTCTGGTATCGCAAACCACCGGAGTGTACATAAGTCACACTGGAGTGGGGAAAAAAAAGAACATTTTCCATTAGCAAATATGAAAACAAGTGCATCTTTTGTTTTCTGTTGGAACAGGATCCAGATCAGGCTGGTTGGTTACATTCCTGGAGGGAGCACACTGTTGCAGCATGTCATCTATCAGATCTAGGCCTGAACCGCTGAAAACTAACGCTTGCCACAGGTGTTAGAAACTCTTCATTTTCTGTGTTCCAAGGGATATTTTTTTTCTAGTTTGCTGATAAATATTATCTGACAATGCCTGAAATCTAAAATCCTTCGCTCGCAGAGGAACAACAGCGAGGCCTCAGCAAGGTGAGGACCTCCTCCCTTCCAGAAGGGATGCTGTGCCTGGCTCGCTCCGGTCTCAGCAGCGGACCAGGCTGTCAAGCACCACCAACTGGCGCTTTGGGTTTTGTCCTGCAAGAACTCTGCGCTAAGAGCATTCAGCACAAAAGCACTACCCCAGTAACCACCCTGTCTAATCCGCACTGAAGCCATTCCACAGAAGCCGAGGGGTGCTTTAATCAGGATTCACTTCCAGAGCAATTAGTTAGCTCAGTTAAGTCTTCAGCATACCAAGGAAAACAGTCAGAAAGAGAGCATTTTTGAAAGCTGGGGAAAGAACCTCCTTGCCCCAGTCTGCCCCTCCAAAAGGGCTGATCTAGGATTACAAAATGCCCCTGCATGGAGCAGCAAAACATGAGACGTGCGTCTAGCGCTAGAAAAATCAGCATCAAAATTTGACATGACAGATAAACATAGGGGGCATTAACAATAGCCAGCTTTTTCATAGCCTGCTTAGATCCCTTCGATAAGAGCAGGCACATGATTAACCAAAAATTCTAGCCAATAGCTGATGTTATTTCAGCATTTTTCAAATGCTTCAACTAGAACCTTGTCAAAATAAACGGTGGATTTGTGCTGTATGTGCTTATATGGCAAGGTTGATCCACGCTGATACTATTACAGTGTTGTAAAGCATAAAATCTAGTTAATTGTTTCTGCCAAACCATGAATCAGTTGCAAAATAATGACCTGAAGTATGTTCTTTTTTCCATTCTTTAATATTTCTTCACAGCACAACCCAAACAATTGCTCATAATTAAACTGATTGGAGGAGCAGACACTGGCAGGAAATACACGGCTGGCACAGGTCCGATAGCACTTCATTGTACTGGATTTAGCACAATTACATCAGTTCCTTTCATTTTGCAGAAAAGGAGGACGGGGGCTGCTTTTTTATCTTTCGCTTTCTACAAGCAAAATCAGTGTTTATCAAATCTCCTGAAGCAAATTTGTATATTTTTAATGAACAGTGTAAGTCTCTCCCTGGGTATCCTCATGCCTTTGCCCATCCTGTTCCACTTTCTTTATGCATGCTATGTGTTATTAGTCATGATCCATCAGGGGGTTTTCTAGAAATGCATGAGTAGATTAGCTTTTAGTAATAGAAGGACAGAAAATGAAACGTAATTTATAGCAAGCAAAGAAAGGTACAGAGTGAAACTGGAGTCCACATTTAAAAATACGTGACTTGTGACATCTTCCACATCTGTGGAGCAAGAGTCATGCATACATATTACAAAGCAGAATAACATCCCACAGCACTGTAGGGAAGATAAAGCCAAATTTTGCTCGAGTGGATGTGTCCAGTTCAAACAAAATTTGAACACAGGCCAAAGCTTATGCTAGTACCTATAGACACAAACAGTCAAAAGGATGTTGCATAAAACCATGAAACCGTCCCTTCCCTTTCACAGTTTTGTACCCCAGACTAGTCATAACACCCAGCACTCTAGAAACTTTCCTTTCCTACACAAATCCGCACACATTCAACTCTGAGTACCTACAGCTCACAGCTCCGTACATAGAAGCCACGTTTAGGATGTCCTTTAGCCTAATGAATGGTCTATATTGCAAGGAGCCTTGTTTTCAGATCCCATGGCTACCTTGACAGAGCAGGCAAGGATCTGTCTTCATTCTGCAGTGCCTGGTCTGCTAGGCAGCTCAGAGTAAGAGGTTGGGGTGGCCCAGCAGTGGTTTCTTGTTCCCGGCAGAACACACGCAACTTTGGGCTTGTACAGAGGCCAGTCACAATCTGGCAGTCAGTGAGATACTCATGCATTCAATTAAAGTGCTTTTTCCCCTCACACGTGCCCAGAGATGTAGCACTTCCCATGAGTGGCTGTGAATAGATCTTTGAAGAGGTTCTCACAGAATGAATGTACCTCTGTTTCCCCAAAGTGCTGAATAGAGGGCAAACTTGGTTCAGAAATGTAATCTATATTGGTATATTTATAATAAGCGAGATCTGTGCATTCATATATCATTCGCTACCCAGGCAGACTCTGAAAGAAAACCAGAGTGTTTTTTGGGGGAAGAAAGAAGGAGGGGGGTGGGGGAACCCAAACCAAAAAAAAAAAAAACCAAACTTGTGAATAGAGCACTGTGCAAGAAACGAAGAAGATGTGGTTTACAACTTGCCTTCAGCAAATCACTTTGTTTCTTTGCCTTTCCCTTTCACTGTCCTAGGTCTTGCCTCCCTGTATTGGCAGCTCCTTGGGAGCCATAGCTGTGGCTGATGCTCCTAGATTCAGTAGTACTATAAATACCAAATACCATTTAAAACATACAAAATCACACTCTTCGAGGGCATAAGTCACAGAATCAGACAATTGTTGAGGCTGGAAGGGGCCTTTGGAGATCATTTTGTCCAACCCCCCTGCTCAGAGAACGGCCAGCTAGACCATGCCACTCAGGACTATGTCCAGTCAGGTTTTTAATGTCTCCAAGAATGGCATCTCCACAGCTTGCCTAGGCAATCTGTTCCAGCATTCAATCACCTTTACAGCAAAAAGTCTCTTCTAAGTATTCTTCTTGTATTTCAGCTCATGCCCATTGCCTTTCGTCCTTTCACAGGTCTACCTCCATCTTCTTTACCCCCATCTCTCCTCCTATCAGATAAACAGCTCCCTCTCTCCCAGTCTCTCTTTTTATGTAAAATGCTCCACACTCTTCATCATTATGCCTCTTTGCTGGGCTCCCTCCAGTATGTCCATGTCTTGTACTGGAGAGCCCAGAGCTGGGCACAGCACCCCAGATGTGGCCTCACCAGGACTGAGCAGGGCAGAGGGATCACCTCCCTCAACCTGCTGGCAATGCTTTTGCTAATGCAGCCCAGAATGCTGTTGGGCACCTTTGGCAAAGGGCACACAACTGGCCGTGATCAACTTCGTGTCCACCAGGAGCCCCCAGGCCTTTTCTGCAGGGCTGCTTCCCCGCTGGCCAGCCCCAGCGTGTACGGGTGCTTGGGGTTATTTCTCCCCAGGTGCAGGACTCTGTACCTCCCTTTGGTGAACATCATGAGGTTCCTGCCGGCCATTTCTCCAGCCTGTCGTTGGATCCTTCTGAACGGCAACACAACCCCTGGCGTATCAGCCACTGCTCCCAGTTTTGTGTCTTCTACAGAGTAATTTCTGGACCCAAATAAACATAATGTGGATTATAACAGGAGCAGAACCTATCTTCCTAGTGGATTCCAGTGGCATGGTTTGCACAGCCCCAAAGCTACTGCGGCCACCTAAGACTTCAATATCACCACCGGCTCACCCATCAGAGCCACGGTGGGGCCACTGTGCAGAAAGGCCATTTGTCTTTTTCATGCCACATCATCTCCTTCTCAGTCATGAGAATAAATCAATTACACGGAAAAACGAAGCAGGAATAACAGCTGCTTATTACAGAAGCGCAGCAGCTCTGAGATACAAGTGAAATGCCAGCATTTTTTATTGGATTATTTCCATTTTGTGAACAATCCCCTTTTGCAGCTTATCTTTTTGTGTAAGAAGGAGGGTGCCCACATTCTATTTATAACTTTGCTGGGAAAGATTCAATGTTTTGATTTTATTAGAACACTATTAAAACAGAAACATTCCAGAGCCCCAAACTGAATTCATATTCGAGTTTGTGTTTCTCTTGAGCCTGTGTTCCCTCACAGAAACAGTGCAGTGTAACTGCTTGACTTGTACTTTTGTACCTTGCACATCCAATGCCTTCTCTACCAGATAACCCTCTGTGACTGAACTCTGACATTTAACTGTTTTAAAAAGTAATAACTTGAGTTTCCAGGTAACCCAGGATGTATTTTCAGGCAAGGAAGATTAGATTTAGGCTCCTAAACAGCCATAATTAAATAATGATGAGCTTGGAAGAGAGGGATGTTCTTTCAGGTTGAGGACTTGATGAAGATTAGCATGAACCAAGCCAGTTTCCTGATTTGCCGGCAAATTTCCTGAATATTCCCAGCTGCGTTGCTTAATCTACTTCTCCATTTCCTATCTGTAAAGGTGGCATATTCCTGCTTTTTATCAATCGTAGCTGTAAAACAGTAAGAGCAGAGCAGCAGTCTGCAGAGGTTACAGATACTAGAATAAAGGACCAGCAGCGCCACAGTAAAGGTAAGTTGTATTAGGACACTTCCTACAAGGACTGAACCCTTCTGTCCTGAGGACAGTTTTGGTGCAGCAGGATGCATTTGAGCCATTTGGGCCATGTCGTTCAGAGCAATTCTAATTTCACCAAGAGGTATTTTTCTGCTTTCCTATCTCACCCACTTTTTAATTTTAAACACCTCTTTGGAGCAAAACTTAGACAGCACGTTATCTCTAACATAAGGGAAAGTTTGGAAGTACACAGAATACTTATCCCATTCTAAATCAACCACCTATTGGCCTCAGAAAAAAAAAAAAAAAAGAAAGAAAAAAAGATAAAAGTGTTACAGTACATATTGAATTCCATTCTCCAGGTGAACTTTGTTTGTAATATGCTAGGAAGACATATGTATGAACATGAAAAAAATACCCTAAGGCAAACCACTGAAGATTAAAGTTAGACCTGCATTTATTTGGGATTTTTCAAAGTACTCTCATATATTGACTTTTGCATTCTCACGTTGCACTTAATTTCTCTGTTTCATTTACCATAGGGAACAGAAGTACCAAATACACATCATCATTTTTCCACTCAGAACCATGAAATCTAAGAACAAGAAAATCAGCCCTCTATGAGCAAGAAACGCCATCTCTATTTTGCCAGCTCTGCTAGTCACCACTGTCGATATGGCCGTCAGTTTAGCGAGAGCGGAGAAGTGCTGGCAGAGCGCCGTAACCACTGCGCCAGGCCAGACAGCAAAGAGTTAGAGATTTGAGGGGAGAGTCACAGTCAGAAGTGCTGAAAACAGAATGTGTTTTGTTATATTAATGTTTATTGGAAGCATAGCGTCACCAAAGCATTTCTGAGGCAAACCAAGACTGGCCAGGAAACTATCACATATGCTATTTTTTTATATTTCCAGTAATACGACTCTTTTTTTTTTTTTTTTTTTAACTGTAGAATGATCACCGACACAAGTGCTTTATACTGGTGTCTTACAGAACTGCGTCAAGAAATGCTCACTCAAGAAATGCCCCAGTATCACCTAACCTGAAACGCTAGCTTGCTTCTTTACTCAGAGGGACACTGCAAAATGGTGTAAAGACTCTCCTGATGTTGTATCGACTTGGAGAAGCACTGTTCATCATCTGCTTCACTGCCAGAACAGAGCCCTGCCAAAGAATAGCTGTTGCAAGATAGAACATTAAATCTGAGACTCCTTGTTTTCTTTTGGATGGCCTCCCCTCCTGAAAAACTAACTGAAGAAAAACTTTGACAGAAAACACAACTAAACACTGACTTAAAAAAATATATAAATGGTATTTGATTTTAAGCCATCTTTCTCCAGGCTTGTTCAAGTCAATCCCAAACTCACTCTCCACCCACCCACCCCAATGCTCAGAGCCAGGAAAACAGCTTTGTGCTACAGGATTTGCTGCTCATGCTTTAATTGGCAGGCCTGTCAGTTATTTCTACTGGAATTGTACACTTATTTCAGACTTTAATTAGGAACTACGCTTTAATTTGCTTTTCCTTTGTCATCTGTCGCAATGGCATTTTATCACTGTGATATAGCATCCTCAGACAGGATAGGAACTAGGACAAAACCTTTTGTCTACAGGCACATGGATTGCAGCCTTATTTCTGCTATTCTAAGAGGTATGAATAAATTATACTATAATTTTCTTTGACATGCATTGTTGACTAGATCTTTCCAGCGATAGACACAGCTGGTGCTCCAGTTTGAGACTGCATATGTGACTTTACACAGTACAGTTTCTGGCAAAAATGTTTCCTTGCAAGTTAATATCACAACATCATGTCTTCTCCTCTTGAATTTTAATCCAACTGATTTTATCTCTGCCTTCCAAACCATGTATATATATCCTCGTGTTGGACTGCAAATGTTCTCAGTCTGTACACAACCACAAAAAAACCCCCAAACTACTACAGTCCCCAAAACTGGTCTCCAAATGATCACTTGATGTTAACGCAGCTGCCTAAAATATTGCCCATCCAACAGGTGCTTCTAAATGTTATCAGCACTTTAACAATCACATCCTACATAATTATTGCACACTTTTGTATTTTATCTAAGGTTTGGGGTTCTTACTGGTTGAATAGCATCACTGTCCCTCAACTCAAACTCCCTCAGCATAGTTGAAAATACTTGCTTTTATTTATGTAGTGCTGGAGACCATGTCTTATACCCTACAGTTTAATACCATAACATTCAGGGCCAGAGTCTGATTACTAATATATAGACATAATATGAAAAGACATTCCTGTATACAGCAGGCCGTGTATCCAAGACAAGGCAAAGATTCTTCAGTCTGCCATTTTGATTGACAAGCTCAACTCCAGTTGGTAATCCCCCTTTTGGTTTGCATTGCTATTTAGGAAATGCCTGACTAATTGTCTACCTCTGTTAGTGTTTCACGATACAAGAATAACATAAACAGGAGAAAAAGTTAAGAAAACAGAGGAATGGGTCTGTATTCTCTACCTGTCTTTTCTGTTCACAACTAGTTCAACTCAAATCATGGTTAATAAAAACCACAGTTCTGCCCCTTCCAACACAAAGGCATTTTCTACAAAAATAATATTTTTTCTTTTTTTCAAAGACATTTTTTAGAGGAATTAGTTCTAAATTTCAGCCTAAATAAATTTCATACTCTAAGAAATAAGGGGGGGGGGAAAAAGTATCACAGAACCTACTGCCTTCCATTAGGAGCAGAAACAAATACATCTTCAACAGTCTTTCCAACACAAAAATCATGAAGCTTTGTGAATAAAGAAACAACCAAACTGGAAATCTCCACCGCACACACAGTCCTGCCCTCGAGGGAAGACTAAACAAACCGTAACTTTCAGGTCTGAGTCCCACTACTCAGTTATTCATATGAGGTACTTGCATGCTGTGGCAAGTAGTACAAATCCTGGTCCACCTCTGTTGACCAGCTGGACACGCAAGGCGGTGGCATGGTCCTACTTTCAGCTCCTGTGTGAGTACATGGAGCTATGGATTCCATACACATTTACACGTGTGCACCTTCAGGACAGATGAGGTGTCCCAAATTTCCCCACCACACTTTCAGAAAGCCCCTGAAGAGGACACAAAGAGAAGATGCTCAGATTCCTGTCAAAGTTGCTAGCAGGCAACGCTCTTACTGATAACTGTTCCTAAGTAAGGAGCTATTCTGTTCCAGACTTTGGAAATTACTGTGGTAATTCTTGCTCTATACACAGCTATCGCCTTGCGATACCACAGCTAACTGAAAGAAGCAGTCAGCCCTGAGCCCAGTGAAGCCCCCCTGGCAGTAGAAAGAGGACAGGTTCATCCAGCACGTGCAGATCCTCCCCAGCACCAGCATGGTCTGGCCAGGAGAAATAAGGCCTCTCGCTGCTGGGGCTGAGCGTGCCCCGCTATCGGAGAAGTCATCTTGTTGTGAAACTGGGCCGCCAAGCAGATGCCTGCCACCCACACCCGCTGCCAGCCCTGACACAGACAGGCCACCGGGAGACCCCCCATGCTGTGCTCCAGGCATCGCTCCTGCCGTGGGGAGAGGCTGGGGGCGGGAGCCTGAAGCCCCTGTAGTGGCTACAGCCTAACAGTGGCTTGGGCTGGTACTGACCTGGGTTGTTTTTCTGGATGAGATCATGGCAACATTTCTGGAGAGTCCTACACACATCGCTGGAAACGGAGTGGGAGCTCAGAGGGGAGGAGGAGCTCCCTTGCATAGTAAGGCTTACACCTCCCAGATACTAAGTGTTCATTCAGGAGCTGAAGTTTCCATCGATAATTAAGAAGAGCTTTTCCATTAGTGACAGCTACATTAAAATTCTTTTGCATCATTAAGAACAAAACCCTCCCCAGAAATCTAAAAAGATTTAATAAGTCCTCATAAGCTGGTGGAAAGGAAAAAAAAATTACAAAAAAATAAAAAAGAGAGAGAAAAAAATCCCTGAATTGCGTGAGGGTAACATTATTAGGGATTATTTCTTCATTATTTCCCCTCCCAGGTAAATACAGTGCGTGTATAAAAAAAGCAATCACATGGAGAAGTCTGTGTTGGCTAAACAACCATATTAGTGGACTTACAAAGGCTTTCCAGCATTTGAAAATGCTGTGGTTAGGTGAAAAATCTTCCTGAGCCTTGGCAGAAATAATGAGGCATGGCCTCCCGGCAGGCCGTTTCTCTCCAGCTGCTGCCAGGTCGCCCGGGCGAGGAGGCAGCTGTGCCTGCGTGGGGACCAGAACCGGGAGGTTCAGCCCGAGTTCAGGCGCTGCAGCTCACACACTCTCCTCGCCATCTGGCCGTGGAAAGCATCGCTCCGGCTTTTGTTACAGAGCCATGCACATGGGCTGGAAAATTAAGTTTGCTCATTTTAATAGGAAATGCTGCAGAGCTGCTGTACAGTTCAGGACAACTGTACCAAGTATTTGCAAATATACTTTGCAAGGAGAAAACTATAACAATACATGGAAGCAGCATTCACTGCTAGCATTTGCCTTCCTTTTGAAAAAAGGCGTTAGGCTTGCCTAATCTGTTTGTGGTTTGTTTATTGCATCTCATTGTATTTTTACACAACAAATTAAGCTTGCTTTAAAATGAGTATTTTGCCCTTGAGTTCCAATACAATAAACTGTGCCCTGGATTCACTTCTGCCTGAATGGAGAGCTATTCAAAGAAATAGTGTTCAGTAAATATTCATCACACCGAGAACTTACTTTATTTTTCTTCATTCCAGAAAGAGCTATTTATGTATGGCCACACTCGGTCGTGCTGATTTAGAATGCAAATAAAGAAAAAACCCCAGAACAAC
This sequence comes from Falco peregrinus, assembly GCF_023634155.1. NCBI lineage: Eukaryota > Metazoa > Chordata > Aves > Falconiformes > Falconidae > Falco > Falco peregrinus. Next base: position 73,856,306 of record NC_073727.1, read on the forward strand.
CACACCAAAGTAACGAATAGCTCACGTCTTTTGGGAAAACCCCTTTCTGTTATCTTCCTCTGATCCGTACGACACTTGAAAAGGAGAGAAACATGTCAGTGTCACAGCCTTTTCAGTGACTGAAGTTGTGAAATGGTTTGGATCTTGAGGATGCACAGGGCCTGCCAGAGTGTCCTGCGACAAGATGTGTTCATATACACTGATGCCAGTAGGATGAGTGACTGGAGAACCTGAAGGCAACAGGATTTGCAGCTGCCTCACAGAGGCATGTGTGACTGGGAGCAGCACAGAGGGGAGGACACTTGCTTGTACCTGGGTTTGCTGCTGAAGGATCCCAGGAATGCTCAAAAGCTACTCATTTGAAAGTAATAATGTGACTTGATTACCCACCCGTCTGACATGGTTTGTGCTTCCTGAATGTGACTAGAAATGGTGCCAAGTTATATGAGGGTCCACGTTTTGCATACGCCTGAAATACTTCTAGTGCACCAAAAAGGTCTGTAAGTGATAACTGCCAGCAGCAGCAGAATTTCCAAACCATTCATGAAAATCCCACCCCATGTTACCCTTGGCTAGAAATAAACTCATTAACTTGGGGTGGGATTCATTCCACTTACATTAGCCATCTAAAGGTTGGTTGGCTAGGGCTGAGCTAGTCACTGCGGGATCCTCAGCGTCAGTGGAAAGCAGCGCACACCTCCCAGGAGGTGCGATGAATCACAGAAACAAAGTGATGCTTTTTTCCAGAGCACCCCTCCAAGAGCGTGCACTCCAGGAACTTTGGAGCCAGTGTTTGCAGCTTTGTCTTAAAACGTGTCAACGGCTCTACTGCAGACCTCTTTCCTCTTAAAACTGACCGCCTTGTCCTACACTGTCTTTCCTGGCTTTCAGCATGCCATTTACCCTTGTGAAAGCCTTTCTTCCGATCCCATAAGTCCTTACTTCTCTGAGAAATTGTGCAATTTTTTTTTTGCAAAGCCATGTGGTCTATCTCAGCCTTTGCCGGCACTAATTGATCCTTTCAAGGGCTTCCAGGTAGCTTGTAAGATGCAACTTCCCTCCAGAAACTAAGCCAACTCTTCCATACTATATTTATTCAGGTTTCCACAAATACATCATTTATTATCGCTTCTATCATTTTTTCAAGTCTAAACTGATCCCAGAGCTTACCTGTGCTTTTTCAGAAAAAGCTTGTTATATGTTAGAAACTTTTCAATCCTCTCATGTTCCCATGAGTGGACAGGGCTCCAAGTAGCAGCTCAGCTCCGTCAGCACCCAGATCCTGCAGCAGCTTTTGGTGAGCACTACCTATTCCCAGTTACCTTGCTTTGTTGACTTGGTCTATAAAGCTTCAAACCAGTGTTGCTAGAGGTGAAGCTTCACCCCGTCTTTCTGATCAGCAAATGTGGAGTTGCTCAACATTTGCAGTATTTATAAGCCTATTTTTTTTTCACCCTTATTTTGAACTGACTTGTTCCCTCTCTTATACTTCGATCATAGGTTTTTATATAGAGAGACATTTCTTTGTTATATGAACTCATTGCCTTCAAAAATAGTCCAGACAGTGCAAAGTCTTCCATACGTCCCTGTTAATCTGCCAATAAAATAAGACTTGGAAGAGCCATGATCTAGCCCCAGGAAGAGTAAAAAAAATAAAAATAAAAATTAGTGGTGGCGTATATTTTTCTAAAGTGTTGGAAAGACCATCGTGACCCCCACAAAAAGCTTCAAGTCAGCTTTTCCTGTCAGGACAGAGCTATCATCACTCTGGCTGCCTCCTCCCAGAGGAACAAAAAACATTGTAGATGCTGACAGGGCCTGATTTATGGTTTGGGGCTCTTACTCATATTCAATCATCCAAGTACTAAGAACATGTCTATTAACTTTATTGTACTTACTCACCCAGGATGCCAGCTAAGTTAGGCAATTCACCTTCATCACTCTTTCCCTCGACCTTCAAATACAGCAACGCAGTTTGAGCACCCTGAGCTACAATTCAGACTATTTAAACAATTTCAGTTCAGAAGAACCACTTAATTATGAAACAACAACCCCCAAGACTCTATTAGCTTCAGGTCAGACACCACTTCATTTGCAGCAGCCCAAGTCTGAACAAGTCTTAACAGAAGGACTTCAATCAGCATAAAAAATACCTCCATAGTATCAGCCACCAAGCATTTTCATGCAAGTCATATGAAATTTAAGCTGCTGCCTTACCCATTATTTCTGAGGACCTCCCTCTTCCTCTGCAACATTCCCCTTGTTAAGAAATACGACTTCTTTTGTCTACACAGATGAGTAACCTACTTGCATTTAACCTGACAACACTTAAAAAATACACAAGCAACCAAGCCAACCATCTCTCCCACCTCCATGTTTGCAACCAGGTTATTTAAATTCAGCCAGGAAACCAATTTTCATTAGGAAAGCACCTTTCTCTGTTCTACAGAATTCCACTCACCTTGCGCACAGGTGTAAACCTCCTGACATCACCGCTCCCCACTCTACAGCCCACAGCTAGAGCAAACATCGAGCTAAATACCACTATGTCAGGATGAGCTCAGATGCTGCCACACATCTTAGGAACTGGAAGCACCTGGAAGCTGTTAGGGCAGCTGTACTGAGATGCAGCAAACCAGGTAATGTTTATTCTCCATCCCTGTGGGTATTTCTAGGCTATTACAGCAAGTGCTCAGCAATGCGTCGTCCTCTTGCCACATCCTGTGACCAACGTACGTAAGTGCTGTGGCCCCTCTCACATCTCCAGGCTGTGGGGTGTAGATGGCCTTGCCAGTCCTATGGCAGGCATCAGCAAAGGCAGCTACAGGTTCAAACATCGCTACTGGCTGTGGTATGGCATAGCTGCTTGCATCAGGGTGTATTTTTATGAAATGCATTCATTTCTAAATTAAGATTGCATATAACCTCATCCCTACGTTTTTTGCGCTGCAGGCAAAGCCTGAATTACTGTCACCTACCACGTTAGTGTGAAATTAAGAGGCTCACAAAATACCTAACCCGGAGAAGCTGAGGACACCTAGGCCACAAGGTATCGCTAGCCCTTCTAATGGGCTACTTACAGATTTTTAGAAAATTCTGTGGACACTTCCCCATTTTCAAGGCAGCAAAACAGAAATGCAGAAAGCTGAAAATGACTGAAAAAAGAGCCTAGAACTCAGCCAGCTTTTCCAAGTACTAAATATAGGTTGTTCGCTAAACAATACGGCTCTCATAGCTCAGGCTTTCCAACCCCTCTTCGCTCCCCATCACCTCGGCTCCTTCACTGTGCAGGACAATCACCAAATACAGAGAGATAAGAGTTTAGGCCACACCAAAAGGTTGGCTCTGTTTATGGTCATCCAGCAGGCTGGGTGAATTTATGGTCAACTGTTGTTAGAAGGAAGATAAACAAAAGGGAGAAAATGCATGTCTGATGATGAGGGAGATTATGTAAAAACTCATGCGGCTGAACGAGATGGGGATGGGCTTATAGGGTTGAGCCTTCCTCTCATTTATGGTGGCACCAAAGGAGTCGTATGTTTGAATTACAGGAATATGGAAACTGAATTCCATAACTTCCTTTACAAAAATAGTTCACTAAAACTGATCTACCTATCACTTACTGTAAGTCCTGTAAGTGGTAGGACAAGGGGCAACGGCTTTAACTTGAAAGAGGTTTGATTTCAATTAGATGTTTACTTTTTACAAACTTTTACTGCGAGGGTGGTGAGGCACTGGCACAGGTTACTCAGAGAAGCTGTGGCTGCCCCATCCCTGGAAGTGCTCAAGGCCAGGCTGGATGGGGCTCCGAGCAACCTGCTCTAGCGGAAGGTGCCCCTGCCCCTGGCAGGGGAATCAGAACTAGATGGTCTTTAAGGTCCCTTCCAACCCGAACCATTCTAGGATTCTGCAAGTCCACAATAAGCCTTTTTCACCAAATTCTGCAGGTTTGTCCTTGGGTCACAGAAATGCAGAGGATCCAACGTTTGTGTCAGTATTAACACAGGGAACAGAATCTTGGAGAGTCTCTTAGTTTTACGAGTTCTTAGCATGAATCAAATCAGTTAAATAATTTTTGGAAGAATGTAATTAAGTAAGGTATAACATCTGGAGACAGATTTGGGCTTTTTAAGAGAATTCCTAGTCCTGTTTAATTTACTATTCATTGGGTTTCCAATACTGGATGATTGCCTCAAGACCATAGATGGATTTCCCCACTTTGCCAGTCCCAGCCTTCCCTGTTTTGCAGTAGCTTGGGTTCTCTTAGCTGACATTGTGTTTCTCAGAGGCTGGTCACAGCTCTAATACTTCGGTAAAGTTACAACATAGCAACATGAAAATTCCACAAAGTTGCATAATTAATGAAGTGTTATAAATACGTTTAAGCTAAGACCACAATATATACACAAGGCGCTTTGGGTAGGTGCCAACACTACCTCACGTGGAGTGAGCTGCTCCATCCATTCGGGCCACAAGGAACTAAACTATGCACGTATTCTTACAAAGGAGTTACTCAGATTTGCCATCCTTACGTCCTTCACCATCAGTCCTGTGGTTAAAAAACGCACCAAGAACATCACAGTGGGCACCATCTCCTCCTACAGCCAAGTCAGCCACGACAGTGCCTAAAATTCTACCCTTCTGACAAGCAGCGATACTTCAGCGACTGTAAATGCGGACTGCTTCTCTATCCAAGGGTGTTGTGGGCTTCCCAAGAGCACGGAAGTCATCCTGATGTATTTTAATGTTCTAGGAAAACAATCAGTGGATGAATAGCAGCAACAGGAGAGGTGAAACACGGGAAGATAAAGCACCACAGCAGAGACTGATGCTTTAGTATTCACTACATGTGCATGCCTATTCCCAAACCAGCTGCAGTAGGACTGGTTGCTGGCTGCTTTCTACACGCATAGAACTCTTGTGTTGGAGGAAATCCTGATGCAAGTGGGGTTTGATTGATTCAATTATCTCTTTGAGGATCATTTTATTTTTCTGTTTCTCATAAACTGATTGTGTGAGTCAATTTGTGAGTCTGCAGGAAGCTCTTGTGACAACTCAGAAAACATTATCTTAGTAATGCTGCCACTAAGTGCTGGCAGCAAACACAGGTATCACCATGACCTGCATGTAATCAGCTGAGCTTCTGCTTCATTTTCGGCATGCTAAGGGACCAACCATAAAACAGTCTTCCCCTAAAAGTCCTCTACTAAAGGAACTCATTTTCTAGTATACGAATGGTCAGGTTTAGACTATTTGGTCTGCCACGTTGGCCAAAGTCTACCTAAGTCTTTCTGATATTATCAAAGAGCATTTTTAATTTCTAAGGGTTCTGTCACTATTTACTACAGCATCTACCCAGCCATTCTACAGTGCTCCCATTTGAAGCTGCATCCTTTTTCAGCTGAAAATGAACTATTATTAATGCTTTCAAAGAATCCATGAATAGCAAAAATACTTCACTGACAAAAAGAGCAACTGAATTACTCTTTATGCCTTTCATACATGGTATATAAATGTCAGTTTAATAGGAAGAAAATAATTGTCAACACACAACAATTACATATAATTTCATATGATCTGATAGGTGCAATTTAGTGTTTTATTAAACAAATACAGCAGCTAACCAAAATTTGATTGCTGATAATGGAGAATTACATTAAAGCCTATGTTCCTATGGTAATTGTTGGTCATCTAACATAATATATGCCCTAAAACATAATGCAGAAAATTATCTTCCTGTGAAATAAGAAATACAATAGAAATAAAGTTAAGGGACATGTTTATTTTGGAGCTTTCTGCAAGCAAAATTGCTTTGATACAAAATGAGTTCAATGATACAGTGCTACCATCCACTCAAGCAAAAGAAAACCTCACATTTACATGAATGCACTTTATATTGATATTCTTACAGAATAATAGTTCAGATATCCAGAATGTGTCTGGCCTCATTGAAAGCAATGGCACAGAAATGCTGCAAGGTATTGGAGTATTGTATTACCGGTGAGTGCTTAATTACTTCTGTGAGTTCTCTGGGAGATGCTGTATAAATAAGGGTACTGTGAATGTGGATTTGTATTCCTTAGTAGTTTTGACATACATCCTTTAGTGTTTGTTTAGTTAGCTCAAAATGTGTAATTGTGTCTTTTGGCTTTTTAGTATTCTCTTTTTCTTTTTTAAAGAAAAATCATGAGGTATCCTTTACTGTTAACTAATGACATAGTGATAGGCCTATTTTATTGAGGTTGCAGAGACTTACTGTACATTCAGTACACTGTACATTCGGCAATTATTTTTAGTGTACTTTCTACACATTACTGTGTACAACTGTTAGTTTACATTAAAACTCTTCCCCCTTCTTACAGGATATGGCATAAACAAAAACAAATCTGACAAAAATTATACACATAAAATAAGAAGACAAATACACAAATAAGGCCATCTGCAGAATTAAAAATCCACCTCTTGCGATATTTCACAATAATTTCTACATGATATTTTACATCTTACGGACTTAAATACTTAATGCAAAAGGAAAAGACCTTTACATAGCCAATCATATTATCTCTTCAAGGACTTGTCCAATTTGCTGGCTAGTGGCCTTCTCTGGGGAGTTGGAATTTTAGAAGGCTTGGCTGATGCTGGCCGAGAACCTGCTCGGGGTGTCGGTCTGCTTGTAGCAGGAACAGTCTCTGACATGTCTGAGCATACAGACTGGATTTCTGAAATGTCAAAGTCAGATGCATCACTGCCTCGGCGGCTACTTGACCTGCTGCCAGCCTTGCTTCCTGCTCGGCTTCCAGGTCTGCTTGGAGTTCTTCTGGTTTCTAGAGAGAGGGAAGATATCCATCAGTATTAGACGAAAGGATGGAGGAGGTGTGCAGGTCTCTCCTAGACCTCTGGCAACTTCAAAAATTCCTCATTGCACAAACTAAACTTTAGACCTCTGATGGGCAAGCTAGATGATGCCGTATCTCTCACTAAAGACAAGGAAATGTGAGATCAAATGCTGAGACACAGTTAAGCTGTCACTAGCACATCTCATTAAAAATGTATTAGCCTGGCAACTTTTCTTGACTTACCAGACATGCATTGTACATTCACTCAACAGCCAGAGCCTTTCTTTCCCCTGCCATTTCCTCAGTTATGGACTGAAAGAATTCAGTATCTGGACTCTTCATGCATTCAAGATTTCTCCAGATATGCACCTTGGAGACACAGCTTAATATCCCTATTTTTAAATGTGTATCCCTCTTTTTTTAAAAAAGCCAATACTATACAGTTGAAAGTTGCAAGTAAACAAGGGCAGAGTATACATTCTCCCAAAGGGCTGAGTAAATGAACTCTCAGCAAACCTGCTAAAGTGAAAGCCTGCCCACCAAGACAATGTGCCATGAAAAAAAAAAAAACCACAACAAAGAATCTTAAACAGAAAACCATTAATATGTTTTTTTGATAATTTTCCGATTACTTATTGAGATTTTTTTATCTTGACATATCTGGTTCCCTGTATGTGTGAAGAACACCAAGTTGAAGCTGAAATCTTAGGTGGCTCATTTTTCAAATCACCTATAAGACACGTACTCCTTCAACAGGATTTTCCAGTACTGCTCAGTATGCTCTGCAGAGCTTAAGATGTGAGGAAAAGCCGGTAGAGCTATCTTCTGTTTAACCATCTAGCCTTCTCCCTTATACAAAGCTGCTCTGAGGATCCTAGAAGAGCAAAGCTTCACTGCTTTCTACTTTCATATACTGTTTTAAAAATCTCTGTGGGATATTCCATTACTAAGGTCATCTACAGCTGCTCATGATTAAGTGACCCTTCTGCTCCATCACAGCTGAGCTTAACTTGAATACAGGGAACAACCAAACCCTTTCTTTTTAAGTAAATGCTTCTTCTCTAGTGCCTTAGGCAGATACGTTGGAGATATCATTGTCAAGAAGGTTTGCAGTCATGAATTTGCACATCCAGAGTTGAATGTACCTGCTGTGCAAGCACGTGAACGGAGGGAGGACCATTATCGTGATTATGTGCCCCCATGGCAACACTAATGTGGACACACACTACGATTTTCACTTCTTCCCATTCTTCTGACATCTCCCTCACAGCCTAACGTGACCCTAAGTATTCAGGTAGAAAATGAAGCAAGCAGTAGATCAAGCTCTGAAGTCAGGACACACACCTGCAAACTGAGCTCTGACTCTGGTAGCTGCTGTTGACAAGATGCCACTGTCTTCTCCAGAGTGGAAGCCCTTCCCCGACAGATATCCTGGCAGTCTGAGTTTACTTCCTTGAATCGGTGTTCCCTATGCAAAAGAAAAAAACAAAACAAACACAAAAAAGAAGGTTTTTCCAATTGAGACTACTGAAGGTTAAGGCCTGGTATTCGGTAGTACATAGCCTGCAATATGATCATCATAAAAACATTCATTGTGAATCTGAAAAAATTATTTGAGTCACTATGGATATTTTTCATGATGTGAAGTTTTGAACATTCCTTGAGCAGTTAGTATTTGAAGTAATTCAAATGTAAAACAACAACAAAAAGAATCGCTTTAACAGTCTGCTTGACATTAACATTTTAGAGTTCTTTGTATATATTTCAATGCATATGAAGAAAGAAAAATGCTACCTTCTTATAATTAGTCGAGCAAGTAAGATTAGTTGATGGTACATACATGACTTAAACAGAGACAAGTAGTTGAGGTTTTATGTCTGCATAGCTTGACTTTCCAGCATTCTGACTGTGGTTGTAGGTGGTGAATACATTTGTTTCAATTTTATAAATATTTTGAAGCCAAACCAAAACTATCAAGTTTCAAAACCTTCTGCTAGAAAAAAGCAGAAAAAGAGACATAGGGCTAATTTTAAAAGTTCCCGTTGCCAATATATTGTCTGAAATGTCTCTGCCATCTTACCCTGCCTGCTTTCTCATTTCTAAAATAAAAGGAGTATTGATTTACAATCCGCCCCAGACGGGAAGATTTCTTTCAAAGCCACAAGAATTAAATCCTCACATTTCAAAAACACATGTAGCACACTAGACAGGAGGTGTATGCAACTAAGAGGAAAACTACAGTATTCGTATTCATTTCCACAACATAAAAACACTAAGTAGGTATCCAAAAGGAACAACAAACACCGCGGCACATTGAGCAGCCTGGATCCCAGGATCTGTTCTGTGCCTTTGATCCTCATACAACGATGCTGTAGAACTAGGTACTGAAAACCAAGATCCAGAGGAGCGTGTTGGGAGCTGCCTAGAGCTAAGCACTGAGCGGAGGCCTGCCAGGAGTGTGCCTGGCAGCTGCCAGCTTGGACCACTTCTGGCACATCTGAACAAAAGAGCACTGAGATGCTACAGAGCAGAAAATCTGCTGGCTCTGACAGGGATGGTCACAATGTTAAACTCTCTTTAAAGCCTACAAATGCTTAACATCCAGCCAGCCACACCCTGGAAATCAGTCCTACACAGAGACTGCTTGGGAGGCTAAGGAGAAAGGGAACACTCTCCATTACCTCCACTGAAGCTGCTGCACTTTGGGCAAGGCGTTGGGATAGAATCACTGGTGCAAGAAGAAAAAGAGGTCAAGCTTGTTCTTCAGTTTTGCCCTAAACCCAAATGCAGTCTACATAGAAAACAAATCACTGCGCTCTCGGGCAAAATGCCTCAGAAATTCACCGCACCCTACTCATTCCATTTATAATCCTAAACCATGGTGGTTTACATTAAAGAAAGTTGCTGAAACTACTAGCAGTTGTAAGAGCAGGTGAGAAATACAGTACCACCATTTGAAATCAATGCAAATTGCTTTAATCTCACTGTAATTCAATGAAAACACCACCTTACCATGTCTATAAAGCCTTTAAAGTACCATCAATTAATCTTACAATTCAGTTACCAGCTAAGAGATGAAAGAAAATACAGAAGTATATTAGAAACTGACAACTGACTCAACTCTGTGCTACTGTTAATCATTCTAAGCAACAGCCCCGTGTGCTTGAAGTGCTGTGTACATCCACACACCTGCAGTGTGCACATGTAACGTACCCACTCACACAGGAGAAGGGAGTGAAAAGTTTGTTACGCATCTTTGAGCAATGCCACACCAAGATCATACCAACTGAGCACCAGAAGGTGTCACACGAATAAGCATCAAATGCAGATTTGTGATAAGCAGATACAGCAGAGCTGATGGTAGCGCAAGGTTCCCCTCACTGAGGCCTCCGTCCAGCCCAGGGCAAGAGTAACTCCTACAAGTGACGAGTCAGTTTGCAGCCTGATCCAGCTGCAATCTTTTCACTGACTGTAATGACATTAGAGGAGACACTTTGGCTCCAAGCCCCTTCAAATTTTGGTCGTACAGCTTAACTGCCGGCACAATCCTAATTACTATACTAGCAATTTCGATCTAAGTCATGGGCTGGAAATAAGACCAAAGCTCATTTCCTGTTAAGTCATCAAATAGCTCTCTCATTAGAGCAACAATTGGTCACTACCCTCCTAAACAAAACTTTCAGTTGTTGGAAAGATTCATGTATCACAGTCAGCCTTTTGCGCTATCATCTTCACAGTGATTGGGTATTTCTTTATTTTGTGGTTTTGCATTGGAGATCATGATTTATTAATCTAATTCCTGCAGTTGATTAATACTACAGTACTTTATGAACTCAAAGTAAACAATTTAAGGAAATAAACCTACAAAGTGTATGAACTGCTTTATTAATAAAAAAGTACTTTTCCCCATTTGCTCAACCAGTTCACTGCATACTGTTATGATTTATTAACCGTCTGCACTTTAAACATAAATTCACTGAGGCATAATTTCACAAAGGTCTAAAATAAAGACGATGCATTAATACGCAAAGGATGTTGCAGCTCTGAAGCACTGAAACTCTAGTGGCTGTTAGTGAAGTGACAGTTTTAGTGAAGGAAGGTCATTAGACTAGGATCTCTGTCCTTACTGTACCTCTGCAGATGACCCTTGATAGTCTGAGGATTCTGGTGGCTTAGAAGGAGTTGACGTTTTGCTGTTTGTCAACCATGGTTTACCATAGTTGCGTGTTAAATGATGGGGTGTCTGTATGAAACAATGGTAAATCAAAATATGAAGGACAGCAGATGGAAAACAATGCATGGAGAAGGATACCCAGGCCTTCACAGGAAGATCAAATATCATAGCAGCAATAAAAACTAAGCAGAAAGTTGATGACAAATGTTCTGAAATTAAAAGATGACAGAGCTTATTTTTCAAATGACATGGAAATTCAGTGCTCTTTCAGAGCAATTCCCAAATTGCCGGGTAGCTCATGTGGCACCTTAAATGAAAAGAATTCTTCTATTCCCGTATCGCAAACAAGCAGTAGAGGAAATACACTGAAAAGATGTCTCGGATCCTCCCCAGACTATGAAACAAAACTAGTGATACTTCTTCCCTGTCAGCTAGGGAAAGCACCGATATTGTTGGAGCAAGAAAAAAAATATTAAGAAATCTGTACCCCATTTGTTAACCAGTGCAGTTTTGTACGTTTCTCCTTACCTTTGGCGTACTTGTAGCAACTGCCTGTGGGGCAGCTGCCTGGCCAGCCTGACTTGACAGAGAAGTAGATCTGTTGGGAGAAGCACCCCTTGAAGAGGGTCGTGATCTACGGCCCCTTGGTCGGAAAGCTGCCATGCTCTGACTGGCACCATCTGCCAAAATGAACTTTTCACGCAGCTCCACATTTGTCCTCCCTTTAGCTGAAGCAAAGAAAGGTGTCCATTTAGTCCAATATGAAAACTGTCACAAGGCTCTTTATTGTCATTTCTGCCATGCCGACTCCAACACACTTTAACAGTAAATAAAATGCATTACTGTGTAATGCATTTATTTTGGACACAGAAGAGTTATGTGCAGAACTCACTTATTCTAATACTTTATGCCAGCAGGAATGAACCACTGTCAAAGGAAGTCAGCGTGATAATGGAATGCTCAATGTGCTAAATCATTGTTAATCAATCATCTATTAATACATAGGCACAACCTGATGAGCAGTTTTGCTAACTCTACAGCTACTCATAATAAATAATACTTGCTTGGATGTTCCAGAAGAAATTGCTCAGTACAAATTACAGGAAAGCAGCAAATATATTTATTGAAAACTATGAAGTTATGTAGTTTGGCAACATGCAATGAGGAACATAAAATCCAAACTATGATGAGGTAATTGGTGGCTAAGCACTCACACACACATACAAACACACATGTGAAAGAATGTTCTGCAAGAATAGATGCATGACACATTAGTATTTAACTGTGTCAGTGTGAATGACAATTGTTTTTGAAACACTCTTCAAGCGTGTCAAAAAAATTAGTCTGCAAAGCATCAGCCCATTCAGGAACACATTAAGCCAAATGTGATGGGTGAAGCATATTGTTAAAAGTAAATATATTTTAAAAGTGGGAAGGAAATGAAGAGAAAGGAGAAGAGGAGGAGGAGGAGACAAAGAGAGGGGTTTGCCAACCTATAGTAGGCTGAGTGGTAATTGAAGAGTTTGATTCCGAACGTAACATTTTACTCCCGTGATGATGAACTAGAAAAAATGACACAGGACATGGGTCACATTAAAGAAAATCGTTAGCAGGAGAAGAAATCAAGTACAGCAGCTGCATAGGCAAGAGACTTGGGAGCACCAGGCCAAAAGACAGGACTCAGAGCAAAAGCTGTCTCTAAGTACTCCGAGGTGAATTCTCAAAGGTCTCCTAGGCAAAAAGTACATAGCACTTGGACAGACTTGGCTGCAGTCCCAGGTGTACTACTGTAACAACAGTATTTATCTGCTGACATAAAGAAGTAATATAAGCTAAAATGATTTTATATAACTAGGTCCAATACTTTTAAAGCTGTTTATGACAACAGTTCTTTGACATGTGGTTTATCTAAATACACAAAAACCCTCTGGTAGAAAACCGTATTTACTACGTGAAGTGCTTAAGGAAAAGCCCGAACCTGCACCACTGACATTAATGACTGTTCTGCATCACTGACTTCAACGTGACTAGAATTAGGTACCAATCCACAATGTCTAGCGCCTGGATGACTCTACAGAGATCAGTATTCCTTTCCACCCGCTGTGCTGACTTACTCATCTGCTCATGTATTTCAGTGAAAAAGGGATCAAGTACTACAGCAAATACTATACAGATACACAGAACACAAAGTTTATTAAAGAACAGGGGATAAAGTTCCAAAGGACTCTTAATCTGAGAGCAGTGATAAGGAATTCCAGTAAATTAATTAGATAGTTATTAAGTATCGTATCTCTCAGTTTCAAGCCAAGTAGGAATTGCAACAGCCTACCTGTCAATAGGCCTGAGAAAAAAGTTTGGGATACATCAGAACTCAGTTAACCCTTCCATGAAGTATGGTATTTTGAGGGACATTTCATTTTTCACTGCCCTGCACTTTTGAGGAATACGGGCAGAAGGCTATAATGCAAGGATAGCTCTGCAGGCAAAGATGACTTTCCTATAGTAGCAGATGCAGAATCAGGTGCTAAATTTCAGTTAGACCTACGGTTCAACACCAACAAATGTAGCATTACTACTACATTTCTTTACAAACAACATATGCAGTATGTTGGTAAGCAAAAGGACAATTTTTTAATACTTCTGAAAAACCCACAGATGTGATCACAAAGTTATGACAGTTCTTTTATGATACTATGATAAGAAGTTTAATGGGTACCTTTTAAGCCTGTAGACAAAGGTTTCTAGGCCTTAACTAATGCAGTTTTGTGGTAGCTTCTTTTTGGATTTAACAGGATTTTGTGGTAGCTCCTTTTTGGAATTGACATCCCTGACTTAGAATGACAACTGCTACAAACAGAAGCTCTTCACCCTCTCAATGTCTGTTTCAAACTGTTTAGAAATCCTGGTCCCAAAGCAGAAGCTGTGATAGCTGACACTGGAGTAAGGTCCACGGGACAATTGATGTCTCTGTCTTCACTAGCTCACTGGCCTCCCTGAACTCCTCTGTGCTGTTCTCACACTATTACAATATTGATTGTGATTCTACAGAACCCAAGAGGTAAAAACACAGAAAATTTAATGCTGCTAGTTAATAGGACAGAATTACCTAGTTATAGACCATCAGCTCACTCACAGTCATTATTACACTTTCTGCAATTCTATTACTTGGGCTACTATTTGACTTGTCTCTCCCCCACTCCCTTCACAAATGGCTTCTTTCCTATCACCAGCTGTTCCTCCATGAACAGTGCCAGGCAGAGCCGACCTTCCCACTAGGAAGTAGCCTTTCCAACAAACTACGATGCCATTACCTTGCTGTGTACTGAGAAAACAATGCATTGGATACAATGCCCTGGAGGGCACAGTGATAAAGCGCTTCCTGCTTCACCAGAGCACAAAGTCCTCCTGACCACAGCGTTTTCCACTTGCTTTGTACAGGGCTCAGGGCTCTGCAACGTGGTTCTGGGGAGGATGCCAATGAAAAGGCAGGGCTACAAAAGCAGAAACTGAAAGCCTGGGCACAGCCACTGGCCGGAGAAGTTTTTTGTGGTGGTGGTGTTACTCTTCAACTGCCTTATTTTGATTTATTGACTTAAAACTCTCTTGCTGAGAAGGTTTTATTGGACATTTCGGTGTGCTATTTCTGGCAAGTTACACAATCAGTTTACGTGCCATAAGCTCTGTCTGGGCTACATTCAATTCTTAAATACACCACTAACACTGAGGAACTGCGCAGGAAGACACCACAGTTATTCTAGACGTACATCAGGGCAACTGAAGAGGATCTTAACCATGGTATTTAAAGTTCACAAAAAAACAGATCGTTACGTGACATTTAGTGAGATGATGTTTACAGAACTGGCATTTTAAACAATTCTATCTCCTTTGTGAGACAATGAACAGTGACTGTATCCAAATAATTATCCACATGTCCATTTTAACAGTTGTGTTACATACCTCTGCAAGGATCATTTTTCACTAAGAACTCATCGAGTGCCATCCAGCCACCTCCAACACGAACCATGACTGTACTTCTTAGGATACGAACAAGGCGCAGTTGCTGAGAGTCACCAAACTGCAATAAAAAAATCAAACAACTGTCTGAGGTTCTCAGTCATTCAGATGCCATTCAACACTGATAGGTTAAAGATCAATTTTAAAAGTTTATTTTAATATTTGATTATTAGTAAATGCTAAAAAAAATTTATCAGATTTATTTATGCAGATTATTAAAGCTGTTAAGATTTCAAATCAGATGCTGCTGCATTAATCCAAAGGAGATGGCAGGACGGTAAGAAAGAATCTCAAGTTTAATTTTATGCTTGATTCTAAAATGTCTGAGCTCATAAAGGAAGCAAAATTAGTAACACATTATTTAATTAGTTACGATCTGCATTTGTGCACATTAATGAAGACCTATTTGCATTATTTCACTGTTAAAACCTTAAGTAAACTCTCTTCTGCAACCATCTAGATTTTAATAATACCAGCTGAAAGGAAGGTAGCATCGCTTTAAGCAATCAGTATGTGGGCTGGAAATTCAATGCATTATGAGTGTTGCACAGTTCTGTCAATTGATTCAGTATAAGGGATATTTTCAGATATAGCACTGACACTTGCTCACCTATGGCGAGGTGCATATGGGGAAGGGAACATGAAGCAATGAATGATTGATAGCTATCTTTATTGTCCTTTATTATAAACTGTTTGTCACTCATCTGTCTACACACCGAAGTTCCTCACAATTCAGAGATGCACAAAAACCTGTTTCATACTAACTCTTGTACCAGCCCATTCTTCCTCTGGGATGATGGCCAGGCCTAATATATGTTTTGCTCTTGAAACCGGTCTAACAAAACCTGTATGCAGTATCTCCGTTGATATCCAGATCAAAGGAAACAGGACCAAAATGCTGACCCCACAATCTCATGAAAACTAACCAGAAGAATTCAGTACTTTTCAGCCAATGCCACTAAAATATTTGATATCAGATCATCAGGCCAAGCCCAGTGTGCACTCTCACGCAAACATGCAGAGCACTCACTGAAACCAACAGGAGTCAAATACACCTCTTTGGGACAATCTTTGACGCTTGAAGAAGGCTGGCCATAGTTCAACTGTACCTACTTGCTCCAGAGAGGACTGAAATGCTTTAAATGCAAACCACACAAACGTGCTCCCTACCTGTTAAATGATTTTAGTTGTTTGGTACTACTTAAGCCAAGAAGAGAGAATAAGTTTAAAGGAATATTACTTCTAGGAACCAAACAAAAGCAAAGCTCGTCACTTAATTCAATAATATTTTTTGTTATAAATAAGAACATTCACATGAGCATTATTTTTAAGGGCTTTTTAATAATGCATTCAATATATGCTGAACAAAACACTAATATATATATATAGACCAAAGTTTAACAAAAAAAATCCAAATTGATGCCATTTATTTTCATTGGCTTGTTTCTGCAGAGATTTTTTTTTTCTAGAGGTTCTAAAGATACTATCTTTTTTTCTTTTCTTTATTTTTCTCCCATCTCAGCTTAATTCTTCAGTTAGA
Source organism: Falco peregrinus (assembly GCF_023634155.1). Taxonomy (NCBI): domain Eukaryota; kingdom Metazoa; phylum Chordata; class Aves; order Falconiformes; family Falconidae; genus Falco; species Falco peregrinus. The sequence continues at coordinate 73,872,870 of NC_073727.1, forward strand.
CCCCATCAGACAACTACACCAAGTGTCAGATACAGTATCCTTTGGAAACTGCCTACCTAGGCTGTGGTTAATTCAGACAGTGGAACTCCTGGAAAGTAATACAGGTATCTATCAAGGCATTCTTCCTAATGGTAACTCAGTCTGTTTCCTTCTTGAAACAGTCTGAATACCAACTTCCCTTGAACAAAATTTCAGTTTCAAACAATCAGAGGTAAAAAGTCAAGAAAGTCTAGTTTAAGCTACAAAAAGGCCTGTTCTTGACAATAGCCATATAACATCACCGTCACTAGAGAAGCCTCAGCTAACTTGTCGTAGGTGCTTTTTACTGTGATGTTGTTCTGCATCAGTAAGTTAGACACTCCCCCAAAATGCTGTATTTTTACCAGATCTGAGAGGACAGATGGCAGATAAGAGGATTTACATAATTTCAAACAGTCTTTTCAAATGAGCCTTGTTCTTGTTCTATATGTGGAAAACATATTAAATTATTAGATATGTTGCTTGAGGCATGCGGTAAGATTATCCACTGCGCTCTGTGGATATTCTTCTATACTTCACCAGGCTCTGCCAGTAAATAAGAATGCAACTACACTTTCAACATCTCTAGATATAAAGTGGCTAATACTGTTAACACTAGCATACCCAGAGTGTATCATACATATTAATTGCCTTGATAAGTACATGAATAAGATACTAATGGGATCTGGTTTGCGTAAGGTATTTCCATTCTCACCAGGCAAGCATGACTTAACACTTTAGGAGGCTGCGTATCAGTAGTAAGGAGTAAGTAAGCACTAGTTAGCGTTTCCTCCCTGTACCACTGAATGGTGCCACTGAAGTATGACTGATTGGTGACCAAAATGACACAAATTATTCTTAAACATAGCTCCAATACATTATAGACTTGCCATGGCTCTTTGAAAACACTTTAGGAGAGGGAGTAGTCTAACTAGAACAAGTTTCTTTTGCCTCTTTTCAAAATATGTATTTAATGATTCACTGTGTTAGTACATAAAACACCAACAATCAACTAGGTTCTTAACGAGTCTGCTTGACTGCATAGGGATTCTATTTTTTGTCCCTGAAAATGAAAGTATTTTTTGCCTAATTTGCAAGAAATAAGTGATATGACACTGGAATCCGTTTACTGTGACTAGCCTTTAATCTGATAGCCTAAAAAATACAACACAAATTTTGAGGCATTTCACTAGGAGACTGAAAACTGGAAACAGTGGTTCTAAAACTGCAGTTTAAATGCTCAAGATCTTTTACTATGTGAATTGTTGCTGACCATTATCTGGTTCCTTTAAAAGTAATCTCCTTAATGAGGAAAATGGCCAAAGAAAGCAGGTGAGAGATTGAAGAGGAGGGATTCTAAAACAAGGAATGCTCCATAATATTAAAAGAAATATCACAGCTGACCAGCAATGAATTAGCTGAGGATGAAAGGATGGCAAAAAGACTGACCACTGCAAGCTTAAATCATTATGCGTTAGAAAAAAAAGGAAGAAAAAAAAAGAAAAAAAGAAACTTCATAACACATTCCACTGGTTTATACCTGATTTCCCAGGAAGAACTGATAAGAAATGAAAAATGGAAGAAAGAAACGATTAGTTAACAGGAAATTCTCTACATGACTCTAGAACACATGCAAACTAACACATTAGACATTCTAAATCAATTATCTACTTCAGAGATGAGCAGGTAGCTAGCCATCCAGAGATCGAATCCTGGAAAATTTTCAAGGCCTTTTGTTTCCTTCCCATTGCTGTTTCTGTGGTCTTTTAAAATAATGTACAAGTATTTAGTAATCTCTTAATCAAATACTGCATATTTCATCTGAAATTGTTCTGGTTAATGAACCTAGGGGTAGCAGATCTTTCTTTACAGTGTGATATTTATTTTTCTGTGCTCTAAAATCATTCTGCAGATATCTAACAACACTTCAGAAGCATCAGTATGCTCCAATAAAATGACAAGGGAGGATAGAAGTGATTGAATACACTTTGGTAAAAGATTTTTGAAGTACGACACAATACAACAGGAAAATATCAGTCACTTTTTATTAAACTAACAGAAAATCAGCTGCAGTTTAAACACTTTGGATATCCAGGCAAAGACACTGGCTTTTAAGGAGCTGTTTTATATATGCAAGCATGTGTGTATACATGCAGTTAGCTTTTAAAAATTCCCAGACTGAAAACAGTTTCAGTAGTTTCAGCAAAAATAAATACAAGCAGCAGCATTTCCCTATATTTTTCGCCTGCATTTCCTAACAAGTCAAACCCATAGAATTTAGACAAGCTTAAATAAGAAAACATGTAATTGTCACACCAAATACCTGCAAATGAATATAGCCCAATTCCTTGCATAAACCATGTCATAGGGAGAATCTTTAAGCTGAAAGAACCAAGAAGGTCCTTAGAAAACTTACCCTGTACTTGTTATCCCCAATCTGTTCCACTTGAAACCGTTTTGCACATTTACACTTGGCTACCTGCCTTGTAACCTGCAAAAAACCACAACTGGATAATTACTTTACTGCAAGTATCATACGCCTAAAGATTTTTTACCTGGTAAACATCAAATTATATAGTAGTGAAAATAGAATTCATTATTAAAGAACATGACCCCAGTAGAACAGAATTAGCAATCTAAGAAAGCAGAGAATGTACCTCATCTTCAATTTTGTCAGCATCTGTGAGAGGCTTGTATGCATCCTTGTTTGGATGAAGAGCTGCTACAAATTCATAGTAGTCAATATATCCATCACCATCTCTATCAAAAATGTCTGCAACAGCACTCATTTCAAGTCTGCTTGTTGGGAATTCTGTAAGAAAAAGGCAACAAAAGCTAAGTTTTTTGGATTTTCAATCCTATTACAATGAAAGGCTTTATCACAAATATTAAAAGGTTTTTAGGCACTAGGTGACAGATAATGCCTATCAAAAAACCAAGGAAATTTAGAAGACTGAAGAAATCTTTCTGAAAAAACACCTGGAACTCCAGTGTTACCTAGATAGTGGATTAAATTGAGTATCATAGTGGGGCTTGGAGAGATACAGAAGCAAAAGCGCAGATTAAACTGTAAGATATATGTGTGTTTTGGCTTTTTTTTTAACATTTTGATGCTCAAAGTGCATAAAATACCAGAGATGAACAAGACAAATTGTTAATGAAGAAAGGTCAAGTGAGAATTGCTAATTAAATTTGGAATGCAAGGCCTTCCCACTGCAAAAACATGCATGCTATTTTGTGAAATCCTTCTTTAGATAAGTTCACAGCAGCAGAACATTAATCCATGCAGAGTTTCTCTATGTAATGGTCAAAGACAATTTCACGATGGTGAACAGGGCCTGTATCGTGAGTATTTAGCAGTTACAAGAAGTTGATACTGAGTTAAATGAGTAAGCTGTTTTAACCTCTTGGTGGTGTCAGGTTTTTTTCATCAACTTCTGTCAATTCACATAAAACAGTGACATCCTTATGTAGTGACTGTATTACTGCATTTCCTAAAGCAGGGGGAAATACATACACTACAAAATTCTCCTACTGAATAACTTTAACATGAGATGCTAAAAGCAGCCCAGTTCTGAATCTTCACTGCTCAAAGCAAAAGTCTTCATGATCTGAAGATAAAGGATTATTTTAAGTAGGAGGCCCTTATCTGTTATGAGTCAGTTGCTAAAGGGAAACAAGATCACACACAGACATGATGTAGAAACCTTAATGTTACCACCAACTGTGCATACCCAAGGAATACCAGCCCACCAGGAAAGCTAGGAGAAGTCCCTTCCTAGTCTGATTGCTTGACATTTTGATCCGCTTTATAGATGCAATGGATTTATGGTTCATGTAAACAACAGTTTCAGAAACTCAGTGGCTTCCTTCAGTAATTGAAACTATTCAATGTAAGTTCTTTAATAAAATTCCTATGATCATATGAAATGATTTTGAAAATTATGTGTTGGTTTTATAATGTACATTTTACTATTCTGACTGATCAATGAAAAGTCATTATTGAAGTCGCTACTGTACTGTGAGAATGAAGATCCAAGTCCTGTAAACTATAAATTAGCCAATAATATAAATGTGACATTTGTAATCTGATTCATAATGTAAAAGAACTAGAAAGAGTTTCTAGAATCTAGGAATATTTTCAAGTAAAATAATTATAGTTTAAATTAATCATAATTAATGACTTCAATAGGGAAATTATGACCTAATAACGCAATAAACTGCATAGGGCACACTATATAGACAGACTTCATGAGATGTTTGTTCCAAGGTCAACATTAAGTTAATTTTAAAACTTACTTGAAGAAAGAATTCCATCAATAAATTCCTGCCTTGTTATCTTTCCATCCTGATCTTTATCAATCCTCCTAAAGAAGTCCATCACACGAGACTTCTTATGGTTCATCCATCGCATGTATTTTTTCCTCCAAATATCAAAATCAAAGTTGGCAAATTCTCTTAGCTTAATAAAAAAAGAGAAAGAACTTTCTTCAGCTGAAATAGGTCTAGAAAAATCAATGAGACAGATACCATCTGCATTCTTTTGAGTAACTGGTTCTTTGAGGACCTATATAAACATTTTTAAAGCACGTTAAAGCACAGTGTTTTCAGGTAACTCTATTATACAATATAGTACAACAAATATGGAAATTGTTTACAGTATTTACAGTATTGGCAATTTAATCTATGGTAACAACCGTATGCAAAAAGTATGTATATTCTGTACAGTCCTTTTCTGACCTCTTCAAGTCTGTCCAAAGCATCATTAAGTTTTCTTCTTCTTTCCAAGGCCAGAAGCCAGACTTGCTGCCATTTGCTGACTAAAAGGTTTACCCGTGGATTCTTGGTTTCGATTTGCGTCTGGGCTGCTGATGGATATATGCCTGGTGTTGGGGAACGCTTTCCTGTTAAAACATAGTAAAATGTTTAAGTCTCACCTGATTCCAACAAAAACATTCACATGAAGGGTACTTGACCTTCCTAAAACTACTCCTTCCTGTCCCAAATGAGCCCATACCCTGATATGATTCCATCTAATGGGATTTTTATTTAATTTTATTCACCATTGCTGGGTAAGGACGATGGTGGTTAAAGTACCTTTCGTCTAGCAGAAGCAGTTAGCAGTAGCTGCACTAGTGAAGCTTCAAAGGTTATATAAAATCTTTGCAAATCCCTCAGAGAGTTGCAAAGTAAACAACCTGACTTTAGAAGCAGGTTTCACATATGGGTAAGTATAAAACACAACGAGTAAGTACACCTAAAAATACAGAAAGCTATTTCCTCACTTGATGGTTCACTTTCCATTCAACTTCACTGAATACACTTTCTAATTGGATCCATATAATTTCATAATCAGTAGGAGCAAAATTTGGGCTCTACATCTTTATGTAAAAGAAGTTGCTTGTACTTTCAGATAGTAGTAGATTTGCAAAGACTTACCACGTGAACATTCTTGGAAGTTTAACAGCACGTGAAAGGCTGCACACTTTAAAAACAGGTATTCAAGAGGTATAGTCAAAATTTAAAAATACATGTCTGCCATGGGAAATTTCCTCACAATGAAAAATGAGAGATAATTAGAAAATCAGCAAAGAGAATGTCACCCTGTTCCACTAGAAGCTAATCAAATCTATTAGATTATTAGTAATCTGTTATCTTTATAGACAGAGCAATAGTGTGCGCAACCTGGCCCGAAAGACTTCATTACTTACTTCCTGTTCTCCCCTTATCAAGGACAGGAATATGAGATTGTACTGGACTGGGTTCAAGTGCCTTTCTTTTATAAGTCTTTGTAACTTTATCCACATCAGGTTGTTTTCTGGTCATTTCCTCCATGAATGTCTGCAGTCAGACAGAGGTGGTTTTAATTAAAAATACACAAAAGTGATCACAGGAATGAAAAAACACATACAATAGCAAAACGCCAACGTTACAAGAATGACACAGAAAGACTCTTACAATGCCAGCCTCACAAAAAAAACACAGATAAAGGTTTGGTAGGTGACAAAAAATGGGAGTATAAGCTTTTAAGACCACTGTGGCCTGCTTGTTAAAGGAAGGCTAAATCTAAAAAGTACTCTGTCAAACTCCTTTATCAACTGTGTACGGTGAGGTGACATATGACAGAATTTTGACTCTGAGTACTCAGATGTTCCTTGCTGTTCAGACTGCAGTTCACAGAAGTGAGACAGACAGCTCTGGTGTGTAAGCTGGGCTAAGTCTATGAGCATTCACTGCACCAGCAGCTCCTTCTGGCACTTCATAAACATATTTTTTAAATCCAATCAGTAAAGCCATACTGCAACACTAGGCAGCAGCACTATCATATATTTAATGTGAGGTTTTAAGAATCATTATTATCCTTGTTCCTATGGGGAGCTGTAGGCTTACTTTTAGAATAATGTGGCACTGAATTTTTGTTCATTTTTTTTACCTCTGTGTTGAATAAACTACAAGCACATCATATGCATACAAAACACACAACTGAGTATTGGAAAAGGGACTTGATTATCAGAAGAAAAAATAGCTAAGGACATTCACACTTGATTATGAAGCCTAGTGGAGACATTAGCACCATCTGTGGAATATGTAGGATGCATGTCACTTAACAAGCCTTACCTGATGTTCAGCTATAAGTGCTTTAACTTCCTCAATCTCCTGGGGGATAACCTCTTTATCTTTTTCAGTAAGTGTAGTCTCTGCCCACTGCAACCAGGACAGCAAGGCTTCCAGCAATTCCTGATTAGCAATAAGTCCAGCCAGAGCTCCTGCCAGTCTCTGTTGATGTTGTTTAGCCCAGGCTAAGACCTTAATAAAATAACCAATGCATGAGTATGCGCACATCTGAAATTCTTTAGAATGTATTTAAAATTACTCTACTAACAGTAAACCCAGATGTAAAACAGGTGTGTTGGTGTTTGGTTATCAAAGGTGCTAGGTAACTTGAATTCCAGTTCAACACATTTTTTTCCACAGATATTCAGGATTAGGTGCTGTTAAATGCAATAAACAGCACATTCAGGCAACATATCAAGAATTTTATCAAACAATATGTATTAAGTTAGTGAATCACATAGGATTTGGTGTCTGTATTCCTCCCGGGCACTCCTGAAGCCATACTTTGCTAACACCAGTATTTTGGGTTTTTTTAAACTTAATATACACAGAAAATACCACCTTAGCAGCTGGGAGTGTGGTACACCCTCTCAGACCTACTTGTAGCCACTTAAATCATTTGGAAATCTTCCAGGTTAAGAATATGTTGGACTGAAATCCTCCCTAATGCAATTAGAAAATGTTTCAAGTTTGCCCTGTATTTTCTTCCATTTGTAACTTTTAAGTTTCTCCGTAGAAACTATTGCCTTTCTTCACACGGGAAGTGTCAGGCAGGATCTTCTTTAATACATACAAAGAAAGAAGCTTGACCATCTATACATACAAAGAAAGAAGCTTGACCATCTGCTTTAGTTCTTAAAGCCCTGTAAGTTTGGAAATAAAACCTAGGGAAGCATGGTATTAACATCCATCACTGCAGATATTTTAAATGTTTAGTTCTCAACAGCTGGATCATTTCCTTCCAGTGTAACTGCCATGTTAGTTGCCAGCTTTGTTCCAATCAGAGATGAACTGTTGCAATGAAGATGGCTTGACATATACTAACCTCTTCAAACCTGGCTCTGATAATTGTTATCCAGTGCTTAATGGTGGTGATGGAGTCTGGGTGGCAGATAGCTAGGATAGCTTCTCCCATACCTGTTGCTTTATTCAGTTCTGCCTTTTTCTCTTCCAGTTTCTTCATAAATTCCTAAACCAGAGATAACAATTTCAATGAGATGTTGAAAAAAATTGCAAGAGAAATCTGAGTGCATAGTCTGCAAGGTCACAAGCTTCTTGATCTTCCAAACAGATTCAACTTGCAAGAGGCAAATTTAATTTCTCTGAGAAAAATTAAAAATGTTAGAAAAGCCAATTCCACTCAAAAGTACTAAATAAAGCTCTAAAATCTTTACCCCAGCCTGCCACTCCTTAAAAGCCCACCATACTGTAAATATTTGAAAGACACATGCCCTTAAAAACAAAAAAACCCCAAAAAAACCAAAACAAAACAGAAGGGAAAAAATCAACTGTAAATCAACTATATGATGGTTAGAATCATTATTGGCTACATTTCAGATGACTTAGTTTGTCAGTCAGTTACAGTAATTCTTCATAATAAACTATCAAGCTCCTAGCAGAGACTGGAAATGTCCAACTATAATTACATGCTCAGACAAGATGATAGAGGACTTCAGGAGCAGCTATACTAAACCAAGACACATGTGAAAACTCAGCAGCTGAGGGGGAGAGACTCAGCAAGAACAGGGACAGTGACTGCTAATTAACCAGCTGTTTTCAGAGGCACTACCATGTGGGAAAAAATCTTGTAAAAGCAAAAGGATGTTTACAGCTTTAGACACCCAAGCTCATAGCCATTGATGTTCCTACAGAGTCTGGCAGAGGAAAGGGTGGCAGGACCAGAATTGGGTGCCAGGTGGGGTGGTGGGTGGGACAGAGGGACACAACTAAAAAAAACGAAGGATTTTTTTCCATCCTTCTGTAGTTTGCATTTTTCAAAAGTTTTTGTTATTATTATTACTACTCCAGTGGTTTTACTATTCTGCCTATTTTGTTATGCCTAAATGTTGTGTAAGTCTGTGTATCTGTGTGAGTGCCCTTAAACTGCCAACATCTCTCAGTGCCTAGTGGATTTTTTTGTTATATTTTAACATCATTAATTGTGCTACAAAATGGAACCATGTCTCGCTATTCTGCATTCTAGAAAATAAAGATCAGCCAAGTCAGATCCTAGAAAATTCAAAATCACCTAAACCTTGTAAAAACAAATTCTACAACAACTCATAATGACATTATCTTGTGCCTTTACAAAGCAAATATGAAACTATTATCAAATAAAAGTGTAAAAGAAATAACCTCTTCTACTTTGTTCTAAAAGCCTGGAATAGGTAGGCTGTGTATTTAAAGCTATTTATTACCAACTGATTTTGACTTAAGCTTAAATTAATGTCAGAGTTTAAGACCCAGTCATAATCGCAGTCCTTTCATAAAAACACATGAGTTCTTGCAGTATTTCAGTTCAAAATAGTTTTGGAAAAGCCAAGGAGATTACCAAAATAAGCTAAGGCCAGGAGGAAAACAGGCAACAATGACACTGTTTTCCCTGCACAACTGTACTAGAATATCTTTAAACCTATGACACACTACATACACTGTATTAGCCTTTCCCTCAGCAAAGGATATGAACTGTATTTAACTCTGGGCCAGTCCAGTGATATAGATAAGTTTACAAGAGAGGAGATGGGATGCTTCTTATTAACTAGTGCAGTGCATTAACCCACTACATCTCTCAGTCCCTAGAGAGGTTGGTGAGTGACAGAAACTTCTCTGCCTGAGATAGCAGAATTCATTAAATCATGTGCAGTATTCAAGAAAAGAAAAAATCAGTATTGGGCATAAAGATAAGACCATTTGGATAAAACAACGTCCTGAAGAAACCTTTTAACATGTAGCTGGATACAGATGCATTAGACTATTTTACAAGAATCACAGTGATAAAACGAAGACGCATTTCATATTTATATAATGTCATAGTCATACATTTTTAATATTAATATTGCAGCATTATAATACAGACATGGTGTTTAAAGCTAATACCACACATTATATTTTCCCGTATTTTCTTTTTTTCTTCTTGAAAGCTAATGTTATAAGCTTAAGAGGAGAGAGAACTTATTCCAGCAAGATTTTGCTCAATGTGCTTATTGACTGTTGAAGCAGCAGTGCTACAATCTGTCTTAGCTTGACAAATTCTGTATTTCTATTATTCATCCTTTAAGAAGAAAACGTGGTTGGAGGACATCTTCTAAAGCCTACTAAAAATATTTAAGCATGGTATGGCCATATTTAACACTGAGGTTGGTTTTGTTGTGCTAGCAGTTATTGTCCCCAGCTGGACAGGGTTTCCCAGAGATAAGTTTTGCTTTGATTTGAGGTTCCAAGTTATGCTTCAGCTTTGGCAGCACAAGTTTGAGCTTTTGTAGAGAAGTATTTTGTTAATCAATCTACATTGCAGAGGGAGAAATTTAAGATTTTTTTTTTCTAATGATTTCAGTGGACATAAGATTTCATTTAGACAGTTCTTTCCTCTGTATTGAGAAGATCAAAAAACTAAAAAGGAACTGATGAAGCACATGTGGAGGAAAGGCAGCTAAAAGATAAATTCCATTGTATCGGAAACAGCAGGTTGCTACTGCCAACATTTGTCAGCATATGCTGATGCACGCATATATTTGCCAGCTAAAGAATAGCACCCAGTTTCCACAGCCCTAAATTAAATCTGAAAACTTCTTCAAAACACCGCAGTCTGAGTACCTCAAAAACTCCTTAATTAAGAACCATTAGATAATACTCTGCACGCACCCCTCTGCGTAATAGTATTCCCAAACTCAATTTAAACAAAAGGCTTTTCCACTCTCCATTTCGTAAGCTCTGTTATAACTTTCTTAGAGCAATGAGGAAGAAATCCATTATTCCTAAAATTTGTTCTATAACATTTGTGGGCACTACATTCTTGGTACTATTACCACCACATTTACAAGAGTTTTGCACAGGCTTAAGTGTGCACCTTTGTAGCCTCCTGTTTGGAGAGTGAAAATATGACCTCTCTGCTTCTTACTTAGACATTTTCCCATCTCATTACTGCAACGTCAGTTTGATGGCCTATAATCTAGTATCTGTAGTACCTATGGCAATGCAATATCTCAGTACCTAACGCATGTGAAGTATGACAGCATGCTGCTTCACCATGACAGAAGGTTAATGGATGGCAACGTCATTCTGCTGACACTTTCCAAGGGCCTTGAAAGGAAAGCATTCCCTGTTTTGCTCAATGGTGCTAACACGGATACACTTTTGCTACTGTAGCAGTCTGTTACAATTGTCAGGCGGCATATAATGCGCAGAGGGGTTTGCATCATCTCTAAATGTTTACTGGAACTTGTGAAAGGCCCATCATTTTCTTAGCAGGCCAAGATGACTCAAAACAACAGTCCAACACTAGTATGGGCACCAAACTGCCAACTCCATTAAACTTCTAGCTTCTCTATAGAAACAGTTGCAAGAACAAGCACCGGATGCTGGATATGACTATACAGGATAGATCGTGCCTCCTTTTCTTTATTCTATCCTCTAACAGACCTACTAGAATGAAGAGGACCCTCTTCATTTTCATGCTTACCCTGTGCTGGTCTATCAGTGTACGCAAGGCCTCTTCATCATCTGGAAGGACCCCATGGAATCGAAGAGCCTGCTCTGCCTCTGCCAGCCACTCCAAAAGGACATGGACAACAGAGTGGAATTCTTCTGCCTGTTAAAATACAAGAAGTCACGGTCACTCATGAGGGGACCTGACAGACACACTGCAGCTTACACAAGGAGACTGAACCCACATTTGGAGTCATTAATCATGCAGCAGTAATGGCACATTAACTTTCCATTAAAAAGTCAATGATAAACAGTATACATTTTCATAACTGTAAAAATATCTCATGCTTCCCAAAAAGTCATAGGAAGCCTAAAAGCCTGTTCATGCTTTTAGCCATCTGATTTATAGTGTATTTGCAGCTCAGTTGAGAATATCATGCCTTTACGCTGACAAATTACACGGAGGTGCTTTCACGGACCAGCTGGAGAGATGAGAACTGCATTTTCTGCATAGCCTAAATCACTAGTTAAGCAAAATTAATTGACAGTCTGTTGGTGACTGATCCTTTTACGTCTAGATAAAACAAGAAAGTTCCACCTTTTGGCACAGTCATAGTCAGACACAGTTAGGTGTTCGAGGTAGCTCAGGATTGTGCCTGCTTGAAAGACCAGAGAGCTGGACAAACACAGCACCCTGGGAAAAAGCAGGGCAGGAATTTTGTACACAGTGGGTATATTGCTATTGCAGAAGCCCCATCCTAGCATCAACCCAAGCTAGTATATCTTCACAGAGCTGTAAATCCATACTATCTCACATTTGGAAACAATACAGATGGACCTGTAATTGTTTGGGATTGGTACCAGCCGATACTGACATACATAGAGAGCTCCTGAGTGCACTCAGGACAACTTCGGTTTTTCTGCGGTGTACTCCACTGTGCACTGTAATTGTGCCAATGTAAACAAGATTTCAGTACACAGATTTACTTATTTCCAATAAGGCATAAAGGGCATAAATATGATTGAGATCTCTAACTTCCTATGAAGGGGGCATAGTTCTTAATCACCCTTCACACTTGATGGTAACTTCAGTGATTTTTCGAGGTGGTAAGGTCTTCGAAACATTTGCTTTGCATTTGTGGTACAGACATAATAACAGCAATAATAAATGCTAAGAGGTATTATTTATGTGCTATGCTAAAGGGATAGAGACAAGGTAAGCACTGCATGAGCAAGAAAATTAGTATTTTTGAATGAGATTAAATTAAATATGACACTAAGTGAAAATTAAATTACATTTTTGGCAACTGCAGCACAAGGTATTTTCAGTGCTTCTCGTAAAGTACATGTAGCACCAATACTACTCCCCTACCTGCCGAAGAGCCTGTTCCAGTCGTGTTTGCTTGGATACTGAGAGGGCACAGACTGTCTCCCAGCGAGTGCTTAGCTCCTGCATTTGGACTTTGACCCAGGAAGAGTCATCACGACTGCCTTCTATCAGCTCCCTTGCAGAGCGCTTCAGAGCCTGGACACTGCTTGTTCTTTTTCCCAGCTCCTTCTGGAAAACCTAGACACCAACGAATATATTTGAAATGTTTAACTCATTAAGGCATACTTATATAACAAATAACAAAAACCTACTGGTTATAAGAAGAAATTGAAACACTGGTTCAGCTCAGTCAAGAGTAACTCCAACTAAGTGATGCAAAACACGTAAGTTCTGCTTATCAGATTCCATATGAAGATATTTACACTCTACCTCATCCTAATAAAACTGGAATATGGCAGAAAAATGTCAGGCAGATCCTGAGAACCCATCCTGATTCAATGGATGTGAAATCTAGCCTCCTTGGCATGCTGGCTTTACACTCTTTATCAAAGCAATTGATCTGACATGCTGATTAATGTGCAAGATTGCTGTGGCAGGAAAAGATCAGATAAAACACTAACAATCAAGGAGAAAGTTTAAAATCATAAAACCAGAAATAAAACCCCATCTGGGGGTCTGACTGTAAGGCTGTAGATCTTGCCAGATATTCAGATATGTATGCGAGCGTATGTTCACATTTGCAGATGGAACAAGCTCCAGTTACATAAAGGAAGCTCTCAGAAGAAGATACAGTATACTGTTGCCACTGACTATGACTTGTCTGTGATACACAATGGGATTTCAGAAGCAATTCCACCACATTTCAGGCAAATTTTTATAGACGACCCATGTTTCCAAATACTTTTTTCCGTAAGAGACAAAATCTCCTTCTCACTGAAGAGTATTTGTATACTGGAAGTCACTGGTGGAAGAACAGAGGGACCTTCACCTCATAATTCCCCCAGGCTCCAGCGCTCTGACTGCATGTAGCCTTTGCAACACCAGTACCTTCAACAGTCATTTCTTCTGATGTACTGAACTGAGAAACGGGGATTCAGAAGCACAGTCCCACATCTCCTACTTGTTCCCATCTCCAAAAACACTTCACTAACAAAATACTGTAGCTTGCCAATGTAGGCTTCCTGGGCCACAGTCGTTATATACTCTTGTGCATAACTTAAACATTGCAACTACTTTTCTCGACAAATATACAGCAGCCCTGTGGGTCCTAAAGGCTGCTGTAGTCATCAAGAATGCACTGGACATTTGGTTAGCAGATGTCCTAAATAAAAAGCCCTGTCTCCCCTAAAGATTTCCAGTAAAATAGTTTTTGCATCTACTGCCCATATACCCGTACTTGTAAATGCACACTTGTGACTTTTAACAAAATATTCATAAATACAGTATTATGTATTCTTCCACATGTTTTATAGCACTTTCCATTGTTGATGACATGATTGTGTTACAAAACTATCCCATGTTTCTAAAACTTACAGTATAGCCAAATCAAAACAGCATTAAAATGCTACACTTCAGAGCAGTCTAGTAATTAAAAAAGAATATTTTTGCAATTACCTTGTGATTGTCGATCAGGTTCATCACTAAATCAATGTCTCCGTGTACTGGCTGATCTTCCGCTAGCTGAGGTTCAATTTTGTATAACCAGTCAATGAGAGCTTGCAAAGCATCAGTAAACTGTCCCGAAAACAACAGGGCTTCCTCCAGTTTATTTTGTCTGGAGGAAAAATAAATTAAAACAAAACAAAACAAAAAAAAATAAACACCACCCACAAAAATTAAATTGTTCATACATTTGAAGAAAACATTTTCAGCATAAAATTACAACACCCAAGAGCTTTATATCACTGTTTGCCTTTTTAAATAGAAGGCAAACTCCCCATACCATCAGGGAACTATGTACTTCTAGTATTTTATTGCTTTGGTACTCCTAGTTATCAAACAAGCTAATGACTCTAGTATTACTTTTACACAATGGAAGCCAGAAGAATTCTCCTAAGTGTTTTTCTTATCTGCTGAATAATTAGGACGGTTTTCATTTACCTTTCCACTGATTTTCCACAAATTGTATCCCATTTATCCCTTAATTCACTCAGCATATCATCAAGTTTCAAATTGTCATCAGCCAATGTGGTTTTCTCTTTCAAGGAGCGTCCAGTCCTATTTGTGGTATCGTACACAGAATGTTTGGCACCAAGAGATTTCTGGAATTCCTATATATATATGGAAGAAAAAGAAAATACCCATATAGTATTAACTGCTTACAGACCACAGTTAATCTTTAATATATTTGCAACGGGAATAGTAAATGTTGCTGCAAGAAAATTTTAAACTTACTGCAAAACTTCTAGCCTGCTAGTGCCACAGTGCACCTGAAATTATATGGAGCTTGACACTAGCAGAGTCCCTACTTTTTGGCCCTCTCTGGGAACATAGCTCTACACCTTCTGGAACAACTTCTGGAAAATTCCTCCTCTAGTTAGAGCAGTGATTTCTCTCCTACCATAATATTCCTAAATTTCAGCAAGAGGCTTCCTGGTTGTCAGAAGAATATGACAAAACTCCTACTTCAGGAGCCACAAGCTGAGCAGTCTTCACACATTTTTACATACTAAGATTTCAAGCCAGCGTAGAGCACCGCAAGGGCTACAAATGTCATTAGCTCAGCATGGTCAAGCTGGGAAACCACTAACCAGAAGCACTTAACCCTCCAAAGATTGAAGCATACTATAATTGGGAAGACTTGTATTACAAAAGTGTATAGATCAGCACAAGAAGCATCCAGGTGACATCCAATTTGGAAACTCAATTTGGGCTGGAAATCATCATCACAAGCAGGTTTCTGTGATCCAGGGACTTTGGAAGCTGACAGTGTCACAGCAATTGCATCTGTCTGCCAGCTCCTTCTGCACAGAGCCTCTGGAAGCTTTTCACAGGCAGAGAGGAGCACACAGAGACACAGCTCATCTGATGCCACAGAGGAGTTGACAGACTGACAGAGTAAATAATTAAATAAAAGAATACGGCCAAAAGACAAAAGCAAACCAACACAGAACCTTTTAAATCCTAGCAATGCTTAAAGCATTTTATGTTACACCTTCATGAACTGCTAGCAGGAAATCAGTTACAAAAAAAAATAATCACAAGTTTGTTCTAGGAAACTCATATACAGAATCAAATATTCTTTTTTTTTCTCACAAGGAAACACTAGGCCAAAATAGGTTTTGCTCAGTGTTTGCTGAAACAAATTTTCATCTGGTTCTCACAGCAATGTTCAGTATCATCACATGCAACAAGCAAATGATCACTGCTTAGAACTCATAGTAACTCCTCAGGCACATGAAGATTGCAAGGATTCCTCAGGGTCACTGCTGGCACGTCCACGGCTCCTCACCGCTGACTGGCAAGCTGTCCCCAGCTTGCCTGCACCAACCTGTGCCACAGTAGCTCACAACTCTTCCACCAACTTTCCCATGTGTCCATATAGTCATCTGCTGGTTTTAGATGTGAATGCATGTCAGGGAAAGCTCAGGTGGAATGGAGCTGTCTTAAGCAGGAGGTAGGCATTGGGTTACACCATGTGACTACTTTACCTAGGGTGATTCAAGGTTCCTTTTTTAAAACTTGATTGGTATTTTGCACTGTACTGGCCTTACTTCAAGGTTATTTCAGGATCCAGAGAGAACTGAGAATCAAAATTCATCAGCCAAAACCCCCCAAAAAACAGCAACATTTGTTTTGCAAGTTAGTATTTCCTTACTGTCCTTTCATTTTCCTCACATTAAACAAGGAAACACACTTTAAGAAAGAATATAAACACCACTGTCAAGGTACAACAAAAATAATTTTCAAAATGAAAATAACCAGCTTCTTATAAAAGTTCCTTCAATACAAACAATATGTCTGTGCTCTTTTTATTTGATGGGGTTTGTTAACTGCTGTAGTACTACATGCACCAAGTGTTACTTGGTTTGCACGAGGAAACACAACGAAATTGCTGCCAGAGAAGGATCATACAGGAAAAACAGATTCAAGGGTGAACAAAAGCTTGCAATCAATTCATCCTTTGAGAGACTAGAGACACTACACCATATCTACTTTCACCTGATTTCACAGAGGTGTAATTAAGAGTAGATTCTGGGTTAAGCTGCCAGGAGCATAGAGGTAAGTTAATTACTGAGATTTTGTTCATCTACCTACCCTCCTTCTAAGGAAGATGGGAACATACAGATAAAATTAGCCAGGTTCATACAAGTGTACTGTAAGGAACATTCGGCATTAGCACAGGAATGGATTGGGTGACCTAGTATGGGTTTTTCCATTCCTGACTTCTAAAAATGAGGGAAAACTGCTGATAAACAAACCATGAATAACCCCCAAAAGTCCCTGGCAACACACTAGATACAAGTAAGAGAGAAAACACATTATCTTAGCTTTTCTCTTTCAGAGACTTTTTTTTTTTTTTTTTGGCAGTAACAACTGGCAAAGAGCATGTCCAACTTACTGCTTACAGCAGACATTCAATTCAGATAGCAAAATTGTTAACTAAGAGGAGCAAGGAAACCTTCAAGGCTGGACAGAAAAGACAAAGACAGGCACACAGGGTATATGGGGGAGTGGAAGGAAAAGACTCAAAATACGAGGAAGGACATTGCCGCATTGGAAGGTTTGACAGCTCATTAAAAAACAATTGAGTTGATTTCTTGCGGGGACACACACACAAGTTTAAAGTCACAAAGTTCATAAACCCCCCTCTCTCACACACATTCATCTTCTTCCTCCAAATCGCCAGTTTCAATCCTAATGTCCCTGTGCCCCATTCCTTAATGAGAAATGAGATTCAAGCAACTCAAGTAGCTGTTCTCTACAGGCATTTTATACAAAAAGAAGCTGGAGTAAACACACCACTGACGGAAATGAGGAGTCTGCCAATCCATGTGAGGAAGCTTGAGCTCACAAAACATACTACTGCAGGTATAAAAAGTAAGCAGGATTATCAAGTTTAACATTTCAGAAGAGGGGAGGAGCACAGAGTAGAGTCCTGAAAGGACCTCAAAGCAAAGTCACAACATGTTGACTGTACTCATGAAAAGTTTGAACTTTATATAAAGAAAAAAGAGGACTGAAAGGATTAAGACATGATGGGAGTCAGAAGACAAGACAGACTATCTTAACAGCAAGTTTCCCCCCTCTCCCCAATTCCCATCGCTGACTTTAAATTCTGGCAAGAGCAGCAATCCCAGAAAAAACTGAAATTGCAGAGTTAGCATATCAGAATGTTAATGTAGGCTTTATCTAAAAGTTTTAACAGCAAACATAGGTAAAACCTTTTGCTTAATCAACAGCCAACTTTCAACATATTAAAGGATATTTTCCTGGTTGATAAAAAATACTTAAATCATGATGCAGAGTGAGAGATGATAAAAATATTCAGTAGACTGATGCAGTAACCAATCATTAACATACATGGCAAAGCTTGTCGGAGGTAAAAGCAATCATCAGAAGCTACACTGAGAGGGAAAAATTAGATATGCAAACCCTTGGGGATATTGTGCAGAATGAAAAGTAGGAGTATATGGAGAACAATAAAACTGATATGAAAAGTAGAAGAAAATATATGCCAAAATGTAGAAAAATGAATGATCTTTCAGTACTCTGTCTCTGATGAAACTGCACCAAGATAAATCTTGACACACAGTCTGTCTCTTGAGGAGTCTACCACTTACCCACTTGATCCTTAGAAATATATTATTCTAGGCTCTTTACAAAAGTAAAAATGAAGTAAAGACTTCTGTCTTTCCTTTTGCTTTGTGTCTGATGGGACCACAGAGCTTTTGAATTATCATTATTTGTTTGAAAAGCCAGGTCAATCAGGGGAATTTTTACATTTTCACCTATAGTAGCTGGGTTTATGGAAGCTGGTCCTGGAATTCTGAATCCCATGAAGAGAAACAAGCTTTGCTACTAATGGTGTCACTGTACTTTCTAGAGGATTTAATTAGTATTTCCATTGACATAAAAAGCAACTGCCAATCAAACTATAAGATTATTCTTCTTGTAGTGGATAATGTATACAGGATGAGGTGGTCCTGTAGCATTAAGAGCAAAGTCCCAATCCACGTAATGGGATGGTGAATTTGTAGTTCAAGAACTGAAAAAAGCCTGTAAGAAAACCTCTTCAGAGATAGTGTTATTTTTTTAAATTTCTGTGCTGCTGTATATCCTTCCTCTTCATAGTTAACCATTTCCTCACAGATCAGGTACTGTGAGAAGTTTTTTTTCCACTCCCCACCTGTAACCCCCCATCATTTCACCTAATGCAAATAAGTACTTCATTGCAGCGAGGCTATAAATCTATCCCTTTGCTAATTGAACAGTACAAGGCTGATAGACTTACCTACACCCACTGGGTGCTTTGCATTTATCACTCATGACTCACCTTATGCTGTGCGAGCTGCATCTTTATTTTGTCAGGGTCATTTGCAATTTCAAGATCTGAGTCCAAAGATTTCTCTGACTCTTCCAGCCATTCCATAAGTTTGTGCCAGGCTTCATGGAACTGCAGGGAAGTGAGATTTGCATGGATTTTAAAATTCACTGGTTCATAAAACAGTCCGAAAATGTTAAACCCCAATGAATTCCCTATAGGCCAAACAAGTACTTGGCAGACTCTGGAAAGATTTGGTGTGCTTTTCTCCCTGGTCTCTCAAAGAGGACTAGCCCAACCATGTGCCCACTGGACTCAGCTTCACCTCTCCCATGTAAATTAGCAACCTTTTATGTACATGATCTGCACACATAGTATTTATCTTTCAGAGACATATTGGTAACTTCTGTTGATATATTGGTCATTTAAATTACTACATTTTCAGTAAGGAATAGTAAATACAGCAAGAAGAGGACTTAGCTATTGCATGGGACAACAGCAGTAAATCACTGGGAAAAACTCCTGTCTGGATGACTGCCCAAGATTTTGCCTGCGATGCTAATAAATGTTCTCATTGTATCAAATGCTATCTTGACGGGCAAGAAACAGATTCTTGATCTTCCTTCCTGTCTCAACAAAAAGTGCTGCAGGGAAGGAAGCACGGAAAGACTAAAGATTCAACCAGCTTTTGCAAAGTGGCATCCCTTTGGGATTGAGTGTTTCTAAGCTGGTTAGTTCTTTCTCTGCACCTCTGTTGAAAATTCTTGCCTGGGCTACCTACACATGAAAGTACAAGAAACTAGTTCAGAAACCTCTTAAAGCTCCTGGACCCTATCATTCAACACCGTGGATCAGGCCTTGACACCTTGACTTGTTACCCTGAATTTATAACTGATTGTATTCAGCCCTGTAAATGGATATAGAGATTAAATCTATCCCACTGCAGAACTGCTGTGTGCATGAATGCACAAGAGAAACTACTGGGAAGTAAGTAACATTTGATTTGCTTTATGGGCTAATTTATTGCTCAGAGAAGTTCTTACTCTACAATCTGAGTGGTGGTAGCAGTGAACATGGAAATGTGGTTTGGGTGTGAACATTTCCAAATCTTGAATGGACATGTTCACTTGCATAAAAAGAAGCTAGAATTTCCTATTGATGTTTAAACAGATTACATTCCACTCACATTTTTAATCTTATCATTCATGTTCCTCAGTCAGGGGAACATGAATCTAAGGAAAAAAACACTAACAGCCCCTGGTGAGGCAAATTGTGTAAAAAACACTCTCCAGGTTTTTAAGGAAACAAACAGAGGTGTCTTACTACACAGAGGATATTGGTCTAGTAACTAACGTAAGAGACTGAGGAAGTGGTATTAATCAGGGCAGAACATAAACCCAGGAATAAAATACTAAGGAAAACTCCCACAGATTAGTGAAAGGGGTTCATCACATTCTTTAAAATATAAGGGGTTGATTGTGAAACTTTTTTTTGAGGACAGATGGCACTAATACACATCTGGAAGCCATACTGTAACTTTTTTCTTTCAGATTATGCTGTATTGCAGACAGAAGTTACTGCTCGAGCTGAAAATGATGCTTTCGCCTCCCAAATGAAGTGCTTTATGACTGAATCACAGAAATTGCTCCACTAACTCAATAGTGTCTGTTTCAAGGAAGTCTGGGTTTAGTGCAAGTGCTTTAAAGCACCATATTCTTCAAGAGTCTGGATGTAATTACAGCTAAGTTCAAAGAGCTGTACAACAGCTGTTGTCCGATTACCTGTTTGGCTCTTTTCCTTGCATCATCCAAAGCTCTTCCCCTTTCAACTAAGCGCTGAACTACTTTTTCCCATCGACTCTGTACACTAATCAGCAGATTCTTAATAAGGACAACATCCTGTTTCTGGCTGAAATATTTCAAATGGGTTCCAGTTTTGTCCAGCTCTATGATCTGATCTCGATGCGAATTCACTTCTGTGGCAAAAACCTTAGAAAAAAAGGAGAAAATTACTCTGAATATGTTGTTCAAGCACTGGGTAAACACTGAAAAAAACCCCAGTCTGATAAAGAACGATGTAGCAAGAAAGACTATAAAATGCAATTTTAAAACAAAACCAATGTTCCTCTGAGTGCCAGCATTACAGCGTTCATTTGGACATTGCCGAAGTACCTCCATAGAGTGGGAGAAAAACATTACACATCTGTTTCTTTACATACCTTGTGTTCGTCAATTTGAAACAAGACAGTGTCCAAGATAAGACTTGGCCGAGAAGCTGCAGTTAGAGTTTGCTCAGCCTGAGTAAGCCAATTGATGAAATCTTGAAGTGAATTGTGGAACTCCATTGCTAAATTGAGGGCTTCTTCCAGTTTGGTCTGTAAAGATAGGTCATACTTTAATAGCAGCTGATACTGTGCAGAGCTTCAGCCAAGTAAACCATTTTAGTTCAGCATTTTGGAGAAACCATTTCAGTTTAGCATTTTGTTTAACATTTCAAAACATTTTTCCAACTCAAAAGTTTCTGAGCTTTAAATTAACAGCCTACATTTGAGCCTATTAAAGGAGATGGATAGAAGAGGAACAGTAAAATTACATATGATAGGTGACTAGAAAATACAGCATCTAGTATCAAGATAAGATTTTCCACATTAGAACATCTACTACTGAATCCTAATGGGGCATATGGATTTATCAATTTTAATACAAAACCAGTAGAATCTCAGAAATCTAAGGTGGCAGCGCACTTGAAAGAGCCTTAGAGAGGTAATCAAATCTATTCTCTTGCACTAAACAAATAACAAGTTTGCCTAGACCACTTTTTTTTTAAATAAAGCCCAATTGTCATTTTGGTTGCCTGAACAGAGACTGATTTTGGATACAGAATTTTTGTTGATCATGAGACAACAGTCAGACATTTTCAAACAAACATATTGCTGGCCTAGCTGAGCACACCAACCTTACAGCTTCCTGCAAGAAGGTGCTTGTATTGGGTATTAATTAGTTTGACACTCTTAAATTACACAGTTACCTTAAGAGACACCAGCTTTCTTACTTTAAAATATAACTAAGTTGTAACTGAAATATTTGTGCTTTATACATATCAGGAACAGAGTGTTCCCCTGTTCGTAGTTACTGACATTTTTCATTGTTTGATTAAGGTAGAACAAATGGACCATACTTCGTGAAGGAATGAAAGCAAAATGAAATTAATAACAAGAAAACGTATGTTGTGTATCAGTGAAATCATGCTATTGATCTATGTTAGAACAGAAGGCAGTCACTTGAAGTAAGTGGCAAAAGGCCAAGTGTTTGGGAATTCGAAGTAAAAAATAGATAAAAGCTAGGAAAATTAATGCAACAATTCTGTACCGAGAAGGAGATAAATTTGAATGATCAAATAAATTTACTCACTCTCTCATGTCTAGAATTACTGTAATAAAAACCAGAAAAGCCCTCTTCCTCCCAAATGAACATTATCAATATCAGTTAACATATTTCTATGGAACGGGCTTGTGCCATTCTCACCCATCCCCCCTCCAGATTATGGATAATCAATTTCTTGAATCCCATTTCCCAGTACTTTCTAAACATACCAATTAATTCTGCGTAACTGTCTCTACAACTGAATTAAACCTAAAGGATAAAGCAAGTATGCATGCATAAAAGCAGGGAACATTAACTTCCTTAAATACATGATTTACATTTCTATTTTTATGTAAAAACACATACTTTTCTTTCACTGAGCTTTGTTTGTACTGATTCCCATTTTTCTTTTAAGTTATTTATGTCCTGCTCAACGTTTGTTTCAGCAGATTCTGGGCATCTTGCAAGCATCTGCTGGCCTTTCTGCATTAGACACCTATATGTCTCCTCTTTGGCTTCAAAGGCAGCACAAAGTTCCTAAATAAAGCAAGCATCAAAAAAATAAGTCAGGTAGAAATTCAATATTCTTTACAAATGCTAGTATAGTATATATTCCTCCCCCAACATTTAGCAGGTATGATTAAGACTAATAAAGGAAACATATGTAATTCATAAAAAGCCAAATGAGCAAAGAAAGGGCCCGATTCTTCAGGAAATGAGAACTTGTATTGTCTGTCAGATGTCTTCTCCAAGATCCAAAGCTTGGCAAAGAAAGTACTATGCACCTACTGCACAAGATTTGCTACAACTTGATTGGTTTAAAGTCCATCTGTAGCTGAAACACAAAAAGTGTCAGCATTACACATTGTGGTGAAAGCCCAGACCTATACGATACACTTTCAGAAGTGGGTGGGTCAACTTGGGAGGGCTGCTTTATTGTACATTGACTCTTTTGTTTTGTCTGTGTCTTCCTTCACTGCCTAGGCAAGAGCACTTTACACATTTTACACAGACAAAGAAAGCTGGATGAATAATGGTACCGCTTTACTTGCTAACTATTGTACTGTTCTTTTCTAACCATGTTAAAGATGAGGTGGCAAGAGACTGGGAGATCCCATGCATCCCTCTGACTCAAAAGGGCATGTTCAGTATTTGTAACAGACTGTCCAAAACGTACCAACAAAGTTGCTGCAGACTGCCAAATGAGGAACGTATTCGAGATGAGCAGTAAGTGGCTTGCAAATAGGAGGGAAAGAACTTTTTCCACTGATTCCCAGAACAAGAGACAAACCCGACATTTTCTTTGGGTTAAGAGATACTGTACACACAGGGTTGTGTGTTCTGATCACAGAGGAGGGCAAAGTAAGAAGCAGGTTCAACCATGAGCTAAGATTTTAACAGGACAGAAAGCTCCCTTGCTTTCTTCCTCAGTACTATGAAAAGTAGTGTCACCCAGCCTGCTGCCTCCTACGCTCTGAACCTCCCTACAGTATTTCTGGTTTCCATAACTCCCCCAAGCATCTTATTTTACTGCAGCACAAGAACCCCTCAGAAGTAAACACAGGGAGCCGAGCACAGCACAGGTGAGACATGGCAAGGCAGGAGAGGTCCCAAACACTGGGGCTGGGCTCAGTCTAAGACAGAGGCTCACCACGGTGGTTAATTCTGCAGTACAGTCACATTCTTTAAGATGACAGGAGCAATTAGTTATTTTCAAGGAGGAGCTGAGAAAAATCATTGTTTAAAGAAAAGGAGAGGGACATTCTGAGCAGCAATGGGACAGCCAGAGAAGCCTCTTTTTAAGCCCCTTTCCTGCTGGTGTCCTGTAATGTCTCTTCGTATCTTTTGTTTTCCTGGAGCTGCCTTAGCTGGAAGTGCTGCCCAGTCTCAAATCCACTTGTGAACTGATTATGGTTGAGGGCTCTTTTATTTGTATCTGTAGAAACAGACCTTATACTCAAGAAGACAGTTCATGACATAATTTCCAATGAGAAACAAAGCAAAATATAGTTCAAAACTTTCTTCTTTGGTTTCATGTCAAAAATTAGCATGGTTTATATCACTTAGTGGCAAGTTTGGATTTGAAACTTGCGATAAATAGTACTCAACATGACAGGCAGTGTCAACATTTCAGCTGTTCCCCCCCCAAAAAAAACCCCAAACAAAACCAAAAACTAACAACCCAACCAACAACAAAAGAGCATTTACACATATCTGCACAGATGCACCATGGTTTAACTAAACTGAAATCAAGTCTTATTTTTCAAGTTATATACACTGAGAGTTAAGTCGTCAATGCCTGCAGCTTTATAATGACCCACAGCATAGTAAGAATCTGTTAAAATGTACACATACAGCTGGGAAATGATTGTACATGTAGAGTACATATTACTGGGGACACATTCATGTTTGTTCCAACTGTAATATTAAATTCAGTTTAAAGATACTTTAACTAATCAATCTGTAAGTACAATAAGTACAGAAAAAATCATAGTAAAGGAATGTATCAAAGAAAACCTTGACATTTTTCAGGGAAATTTTTTTGGTCTGGATCTGACTTTAAGTCCAGGATGAAAAATTGAAAAAACTCCACTGACTCTCACAGAATCATGATTATTCCCCACCCTCACAGAAACAGGGGGCAAAAGAGAGGGGGTTTGCCTTTTTTTTTTTTTTTCTTTCAAGACAAAAAGAGAAGGATGGGGGGGTTCAAAACCACAAGGTTGTTTCTGTATTTTGTCTAAGTTTCCTGTCATAACTGATTTTTAAACTGTAAATTCTTTTCCTTCTCAAAAATAGTTACCAGTAAATTTTGGAGGGAAAAAGTGCCCCATGTTGGTAGGCATCATTCACCTTTAGCATCATTCCAAAGTAAGATTAGATTTTTAAAGCTTTGGCAATGCAGCGTTCTAATGGAAATGGTGTCAGGCATATTTGAGTTCAAGGACAGTTCAGTAAACATCACTGTTGTACCCAAGCCAGAATAGCCGTTTAGATCACTGGGTTTGGGCTTATACCCTGGCCTAACAGGACAGCATGATCCTACATAAATGGAACACTACGAACCACCTTCCTCTGAGGTAAGAGATCAAGTTTATGTGTTGTTTTTTAAGCTCTACTGTTCTATGGAGGTAAAGAAACCCATAGAACATTTCTTAAAGAGAAATAAAGAGAAGGAAGAGAATAATCCCGATCAGCTTGCCCTTTCTAGTTAAAGCAGAGTCTTTACATAAGCCAGTAGTCTTTATTACATCTATGCTAACGATGACTTTAATGTCAGCTTTGGTTAAATAAAGAGTAAAGGATCAAGTCTCTTAAGTCAAGGTCCAATGAATGCGGATCACTTTTACATTCATCTTCATATCCAAGAAAAAGCATAACCATAGTTATGGGGACAGAAGGGAAAAGAATAGGGATCACCGCAAGATCTGCAAACACTCTGTTATTCTTCCTGAGAACGAGGACGCAAAGGTTCTTTTATTTCTGTCTCAGCACTATTAATGGTTCAGCTTTGAGCATCTCACAAATGACTACTTTTTCTACACTGAAAATAACAGTGTTGTTTTGAAGGCTATTACAATTTTTTAAGATACTGTACAGACATTGTGATATATAGAACATGCTCTGTGTTCACCATAAACACTCTTGAAAGATAGTTAGTCCTGGAATGCAATTTGCAAAGCATTCTAATACTGATACTTACCATATGGGTATTAAGCTGCTCTCTTGCTGTTTCTGGTAAGCCTCCAACAGGTTTTGATGCCAACAGCTGACGTTCAGTGTCTGTCAGCCATTGCTGCATATCTTCAACTTCACCGTGGAAACCTTGTGCCTAAATTATACCGTATCATTTTAGAGCTTAGTTAAATGTTCTCCATTCTAATAGTACTCAGATGCATAAGTATACTGGCAAGATTTAATCAGATATTTACAATAATCAAAGGAAACAAAAGGAAAAAAAAAAGGAAGGATAAAGCCCAAACCAAAATTTAAACTAGCTCAACCCAATCTAAATGACAAAAATAAAAAACATGGAAATCTTGAAAACAGGCTAAATGAGCAACCATAAGATCAATGTTTTCCTTGAATAATATACCTACACAGAAATGTCACTCTTGAAAAATATGTACACCAAAAAAGTCTTGATTCAGCACTATAGAAGAGAGTGGCCAGCTGTGGAAGATACAGCTAGATTCAAACTTTCTCCAAATTCAGGAGTGTCTGCATTATGGTTATGATTTAGGCCAAGTTCTAATACATGTATCAATGTATTTCATGTAAAAAGACACTTTCTGAGTTATCTCTTTATTTGATCATTTCCTATTCACCTGGATCAAGGCACTGTCCAGCTGCTGTTTCCTTTGTTCTGTTTTTTCCAACACGTTTTGCCAGCGCTGATTCAGGAGTTCCAACTTGCTCCGTAAATTACTTGCTTCTTCAACAGCACTTGATTCAATCAGGTCATTTCCTGCTTTCTTAACTGCTTCCACAGTAGATTGATGAGCTAAAACATCATTTTGTAGCACCTGCAATTGTAACACAGCATTTATGACTGGCCATGTTGATAAGTTATTGAATGAAAGCAATCACAGTGACTGAGCTAGTTCTAATCCAGTGACAAGGCAATAGTTTAACATCAGCACAGGTATTAGCAGTTAAAGCTAATAACCAAGGTCTCTTCAATCAAAAGCAGTAACATACCATTCTGCCAAAATGCTGATTTTATTTTCATATCCTGGAAAAAATAATATATTCCTTCTGAATACATATTTTCTGAAATTATAAAAGGTTTCTAGTGAAGAGTTATTTCTTCACTTTCCTTAATTTACTACATACTTTCCTTTAACAGCATTTTTCTTCGGTTTTGAGGGTAAGGTGTGAACACTGTTATATACTGTGGTGCCAATTGCTTGCGGAGCAGTAGTCTTAGAATAAAGGAGAGAGATGACAAGAATACTATGAGCCTGCTGTGCCAGACAACAATCTGACTGCCGCCATGCCTTTTCATGCATTTCAGGTCTACAATTCACTTCCTGTTATGTCAGGCTACCAGAACACTTCAGCTGTGCTAAAAGCTGGGGAATTATTGTAATACTAACAACAGAAGACCACCTCCATCTGGCTGACAACCTGTTATCACCAACGACAGCAAAACCATACAAGGCAAAAAGTACATTTGGGAAACGGATGCTGTTTTCAAAGATTTTTAAAAAAATATATATTTAAAAATGCTTTAAAAAAAAAAAAAAAAAGAAGAAGAGAAAAAGAGAATATGCAAAATGGTTGGGAAAGGAATGGTGAAGCCCATGTAAGAAATTGAAGTTTATGACCTCTGTTTTTCATTGAGGTCTGGTTCAAACTCACCTCCCTTAAAATGCTAGCATATGGAAAAAAAATAAAGCTAAATACAAAAAAACCTTGAAATAAACTATACAGACCACTTGATGAAACAGCAAGTAACAAGTAGCCCTTGTATACAAATTGCGCATCACATTTGCCTTAATTCTTCCAAGAACTGGAAGAGACTCATTATTATATTTTCCTAAGAGGGTGAAAAAAAGGGATATTCACAGAAGCATATGCATCTCATCCCTTCCTTCCTGCTAAGGCTCACTAAGAACAAGGTCTATTCTTTCCAAAATTATTCAAGGGATAGATGTTTTTACAGGCTACCACAGGATGCACTACTGTGTGAACTTTCTAACCTGTAAACTCTGTTTTTGAAAAGGAAGTAGATTCCTTAATGTGTTTGCTGAACTCCTTCAGCACAGACATAAATGATGTCTGGAAGCTTCTTCAGTGGTAAAACACTTCCGTTTGCTAACTATATAAAGGGTTCATGGAGCAGAAGCCACATTTGTATTTTATTTTTTTAAAGGGCCAGTTTATAACCGTAGTCACATAAGACATGTAGATATTGTACTCTCTTCAAGTTCCAACTGACCACACAAAAGGCTTCAGAAGCTGCATAGTTGCATTAAGACAGACAATGAAAATACCTTAATTATCTGTGCACTGTCAATTTCAATCATTTCTCTAAAAACAAAATGAGCTCCAAAATACTTTTCACATCACATGCAGGCAAAAAACTAAATGGCAGATTGAAAGGAAAGAAGAGGACTTATGTTAGACTGAAGTCTTCAGGCCTAGAAAGAACGTATCATCATGAACAGCACAGTCACACAAAGAGGTAGGGAAGATCTCTTGCTCCTGGAAGATACTCTTCAAAACAAAGGCACAATGGAAGCAGTCTTCCATAGGCTCCAAAGTCACAATACTCAGTAAAAATACTAGAACTAAAAGTAAAAAGTTAACCCTACATTGTATGTAACAAAAAGATGGGGACATGGATACCCCTAAAGTTTGCCAAGATTTTTGAAGTATTCTCCACATTAGTTGGACCCAACTGAGATGTAATTTTGCAGAATTCCGAACAACAGATCACTCTTTTCTGAGAAGGAAGGAAGAAGAATGAAAGATGTGCATCAGTGATGTGCATTTTTTGAGACCTGGCCTAAAGAGAACTAATCAAGGAGTTTATTGCTTGAGGGAGAGCAGCAGGTTCAATAACTTCCGAGTTCCCTGGCTCAAATGAAGCTGAATCAAGGTGGAGACAAGGGTAAGCTGCTCTTTTTTGGCCCAATCCTATGCCACTTGCATGACATATGTAAGGAAGGAAGGAAGCAATATGGAAGAGTCAGAGTAAAGACATCAGTTATTCCAAGCCTGCATTTTAGCTATATCTGCATCTTGAAAATCTCTACAGAGAATTACTTATTGAGTGCTACATTTTACTACAAGACTCATCAGTAATATAAACATCAAAAGAACATTTCAGTTAATATTCATTATAATTACATACATGATGTTTGGCAAGTTCAATTTCAATAGCCTTGGGGTCTCCGCCCACAGGTTTCTGTTCATTCAGCAAGTCTTCTGTATGCGCCAGCCATGTCAGTAACTCATCCAGGGCATGCTGGAACTGCCCCAAGGCTAACAAGGCACCTTCCAGCTTGTGCTATAGTAAAAATAAAATTAACAATAAAATGGTTTCACAATGCTATTGAATTGTCTTATATTACCATTAGTCACCATAATCCAGAGCAGAGTCCGTGCCTCTGATAGCAGAAAAATCAGGGAGAAACAGTTATCCAACACAAGCAAGTGCTTTATAGTTAGAGCTGAGTTAGCAATTCCCCTGTAAAGCTTTACATTCCAGGCTTAAATTCCTGACCTTCGAAAAACCCACGTAACCAAAGCAGAGCTAAGTTTGAAGGTACTCTCATCAGAGATCTGATACTAGTTTTTCATCACTTAAAGCATGGTGTCAATATAAATGCAAGTTGGTTCATAATCTTTTTAAAAACTTTTTTTTTTGTGTGGAATGATTCAATTTAGAAAAAATATACATTTCAAAGCACTGCATCTTTAAATCTCTCTTTCACTTTGACAATTTAAGGAAAAGAGCACTGAAACAGTTTAATATTGAAGTTGTTGTTCTGTGGGTTGTTAATCTTTTTTCAAGCGCTTAGTTCAGCAGCTCGTATTACCTTTGCACATATAAGCACGTTTTCAATTGCTACTAAAGTTGTCATCACATAACAAAAATGAAATAATAATGATTTGACACAGCACTGCTGACAGAACAGTGACAAAAAATATTGCTAATGGTTTAAAAAACATTTAAAAAACCCTCAATAAATCATAAAATTCAAATTCTATTAAATGTAGTTCTGCCATTTCCAAACTAAAAGGAAAAAATATGTACATTTACACCAACATTGTGCATAATAAAAAGCTTTTCTTGAAATCTAAGTCATGAATAAAGCCCGCCACCTTCAAGTTTATTTACCTGTCTACTTATAATTTTTTCTTCTAGGCTGTCCCACATTAGTTTGAGCTCTGAGAGAGGGTCTTGAACAGTGTGCTTGTCACTCTCCTCTGTGACCTTCTTCAGCAATAGTTCTGCCTGATGGTTCAGTCTTTCCATTTCTATCTGCTGCTGATAAGCTTCTGTCTTAAATTGCTATGGTAAATAGAAAAAGAATACAAATGTATCATAAGTAATAATCTTCTTGAATATAGTACAGTACAGTGATGTATTGTAAATATATTACTGTTAACTTTCATAAATATGGGAGTTTGTTATGCAATGCTTTGTCAAAATGCTTGTAAGACACTGATGATCCAGACAGTCCTAGCTAACTAAAATACCCAACAACATCTTACTATTCTAGCAGATACTGCTAACTGCAACCAGAGGATGATAAAGAAGACCAATAGGAAAGTATTCTCCAACAACCTCCCTGGTCTGCAAAAAAACCAGAATATATCTTGAGTAACTTCTAGCTCTTGTGGTTGTGATAATATAATACCTTAAACTTCAAGTAAAGTTATTCTTCAAAAGAGCCAAAAGCAAATATTCTTTAGTAGAACACTCTCTTGCACACACAACTTGGGCAGCCGTCTGAATACAACTCATCTGTGTGTTCTGCACTAGGTAAGATTATGGTTCACTTGAAGTTACATTGTAAAATAAACAATCTGCCCACAGTCAAAAAAATGTACAAGTGAGCAACAAAACCAAGGACGTTCCCTGATCATTATACATCCCTGTTTTTTATATATAAGACAACAACCTACCAATGTCGTACTCAGTCACAGATCTATACAGACAGGTTTCTACGTTAGCCTGAAATTTTTATTTTCATCTTACTCACGTATTGGGAACATTGTGGTCTGTGTGAGCATTTGGCTAAAGCCTATAACGGCAGAAGTGAAGCTTTGGAGGCATTCTCTCAGAGCCTCAAGGAAGCTATTCATAGTAGAAACCAGAAAACATAAAGGTCATAGCAAAAGAACCCTGTACATAATAACCTTATAGCCTTTGAAAGAGACAGAATGCTGTTACAAGTATTTTCTGGGCTATCAGAACATTTTCACAATGTGAAATGTAGCCTCACCAAAACTTGAAATAGATTTTCAAATTAAAGGCATTTTAAAACTAAAAGTTTGCAATGAAATGTTACTTGATTTTTTCACAGATTCTTTTACTAGAAGCTGAAAATGAAGATTACTTTTGAATCTTGAGAAATACAGAAAAATACTAAACAACACAGAAAAATGCAGACAGATTAACATGTAAATGAAATAAACTGTTAGTTCGTACCTTAAGTTCCTCAGTTTGCTGCTTCACTGTCTCCAGATCTGTTCCAACTGGGGACATAGATGCTAACTTGCTGCCAGCAATGTCCACCCAGTCAAATATTGCCTGAAAATCACAGTATGAAATTTAAGCGTGAGCAGAGAAATACTGTCATGTTTGAAAGTTGTTTTAAGTTAAGTATCAGGTTATGTTTTTTTTACTCCAGAGAACAATATTGCTGTGCTCTTTGAACGAAAATAGCTTTCTTCTGCAAAACCTAGGTTTCTTTGCAATACAAGGGATTAAATACTAATTAAAGTAGTCCATGTAGCAGTTACAAGAATGTACATGCTGCAAGACTGAGCTTCTACTAGCACCAATATTCTGCCAGTACCATTCATGCTGAGTAGCACTGTACGTCTTGAGTAAAATCACCAATTTTAATGACTTCCCTGAAAGGCAAATACAAGACAAACTCTGTTCTGCAGTCCTTCGGAGTGAAAATGGAAGACAGTAGCTTAATGATAACAAACTTTAAATGATGATTACATACAAACTTCTTCTGAAGGACGTTATCTGTGTAAGGAACATGGAACACAACCTGTTCCGTACATATTAGGTAGTAAAGGGCTGTAACTGAGCTTGACTGAATCACTATAGGATAATGCAGTTATAACAAATTATAATAAATTAAATCTCCCTAGTTCTGGGACTTTGTGGGTACTTCTTTTGAACTTGATATAATGCAGAACAACCTCAAAAATACTCTTATTTACAGATTAAGAACAGCTGTATCAATCTGGGTAATTGCACAGGCCAAAAAATCCACCTTTGTTAGGCCCTTTTCCTCCTGCCCATTATCTGTGATTCATTACAGACAAAAGTTTAGGACAGCCAGTCAGAGCTGCCCACTCTACACAGCTCCCTGAGAAAAGGAGAGCTACCCTCAACATGTTCAACAGGTTGAGGCAGCTGCAACTAACCATCTGCCCACAATACTTTTCATACTGTCTATTTAAATGAGCATAGGGTGGCACTTAAGAGTTCTTTCACAAAGTATCAAGCTTGTAGCATCTACAGTGCACAGCCACAGGAAATACAAGCATTAAACCAATGGTAGCGTTCCTAATGTAACCCTGGAAGTCAACCTCTGAGCAGTATGAACATAGGAGAACTTGGAGAAAAATACATAGTGGGGGTGCACTGGAAAACAGGCATGCTGCATTATTAGTGAGGAGTGTTCTACCTTCAGTGTCATGTGAAACTCTAATTTTAAAGATTTAATGAACCAAGAAAGACAATAATTCCACTGAGAAAAAAAAATAGTTTTGCAAATCTGACCATGTTTGGAATCTTTTCAGATATTTGAATCTCCTAGACACTCACTGACAGAAGATATGAGGCATGCCACTCTGCCAAAGCATGCAAAGAATATACAAAAAAACCCCCAAAAATACAGCACACAGAGAGAAAACATCATAGAATAGTCTGGTTGGAAAGGAACTTTAAAGGTCATCTAGTCCAACCCCCTTGTTGTTTGTTTGGGGGGTGTGGGGGTTTTGTTTGGTTTTTTTAAAATTTCATCTGTTGTAGTATATACAATGTACAAGATATCTTTAAAAAACTGCTGGAAAATTTACCTACAGATTTAAAAAGTTTATCATCTTCTAAAGTACTGTGATAGGATAAATTATACTAAGAATTAGTATAATGGTCCAGCAATACTATGTTCACATCCAACTGAAATATTTGACTTACAAAAAAAGGTAGAATAAAACTGAAGTTCTTTGACTCTCCTCCACTCAACGAAAACAGCAGCAAGCGAGTATATGAACCTGTATTCTGTTCCTTTCAGATCACGTCAATGTGTCACAACTTCAACTTGCCTATCATATGAAGTACTGACTATCACAAGAAAAAGTGAGCAGGATTACTGTGGATGTGTGATATCAAAAAACCTTTGCTCATCTCAATATAAAAGGGGACATTAATTTTGAATCTAAACAGTGCAATACATGCACAACTATATGAAGAAAACAACCCAACAAATTTATTCTTTAATGCCAAAAAAACTCAACAAAACCAAACCCAACCTGAGAAAAAAAAGTATCTGCCTACTAAAGAAAATAGTCACTGTAATCAAACCGATACATTACTTGTCACTTACCCAATCGCATGACATCTTTTACTACAATCACATTAAATCCTATTGACTCAAGATTGGGTTAGGTATATCACACCATCTTACCTGCAGTCCATCTTGGTATTGAACAGCTGCCTGCATAGCTTCAGCAAGCTTATCCACCCGTTCTTTCCATGTTTTGTTCAAGGCATCCCAGGCAGAATTCAGCTGCAAGTAAGTACAATTTGCTCCAATGGACAAAAGAATTTTACTGGTGTATAA
Source organism: Falco peregrinus (assembly GCF_023634155.1). Classification (NCBI taxonomy): domain Eukaryota; kingdom Metazoa; phylum Chordata; class Aves; order Falconiformes; family Falconidae; genus Falco; species Falco peregrinus. The sequence continues at coordinate 73,906,872 of NC_073727.1, forward strand.
TGTGCATTCACTAATTATTCATTTCTGAATAACACAAACTAAGCATGAATAGTCCATATTCATCCCATATTAACACTCATGTTCTCCCTATCACTGCATAGTTAGTTTCCTTCAGAATACACTAGAGGCTCTGGATTACAAAAGCTGTAAACTTCAATACTGATTACCGAGTACGTTTTTAACATAGGGATTATAGTTAATACAGGAAATATTATTAAGTCATTTGAGGTTGCATCATTATAATAAAGGTAGCTTAAAAGAAACATACATTGCTGGACATTAGAGAAATTAAAAGTACTTTGTAGTCATCCAAACAGAATTGTCTCAGTTAAGATGTCTCACTTGGCATAAACCAGATATACCTGAAATTTACTCTAGCATTACTTTTGAAAAAAGTAGCCATCTACCATATTAATCAGTATTTTTACAGAAAAATCTGTCTTTTACAAAAAATTTAACCCCATAAATCAATAAAACAGAAGTGTATATACATTCTAATCTTATCTGAGTCAAGATTTCTTTAACTGAAAGGTAAACCTTTGTTTTACCACAAAGGCTTCAGGGGCATCACTTGCCACAAAACTTTTTATTTTCAAGAGCTGTTGGGGGTGGAGAGGATATACCAATTTCATCTGAACAAGTATCTAACAGAACAGATTTATGCATCTGCATTTCCCATACCTCATCTATACTCTTGTTGACAATGGGTTTGTCAGGTTCTCCACAAGCAGCTCGAAGTTCAGAGCCAAGGCTCACAACCGTTTCTAGCTCCTCTTGTAGTCCATCAATTTCTTCTTTAGCAGCCTACAAAGAGAAAAAAAATCCAACACTGCAAATACTAAATTTAATAATCTATGTACAACTTTCAAGATAGAACACAACAGGATTCCACCTTTGTTTTCTTTAAATTTACTTCAACTTACAACTGCCTGCTTAAAATACAAGCATCCCTTTGCAGCATCAGAGTGAAAACAACTGACATCAGTCTAAATTACAACAATGCCTTATGTTGTTGTTTTGCATGAGATGGAAAAAATAAACAGGAAGTTGTAAATTACATTTCTTTAATCAGAGCGTTTTCTTTTTCAGAGGTTATCATTCAACCTTCAAATCTTTAACTATCAGCATAAATAATTACAGGCTTAGAGCATAATTCATAGATCATCATATATCTGTACACCTTTCATTTAGATGTTATGTATTATTTGGGGAATCTAAAGTATGTATAACTTTTAAAAGCCTCAGTGACATGCTTATTATATGCATGTTTATAAACAGATATGCAAATAATAATGACAGGCACATGTTGCATGTTCATTGCAATTAAGCACTGATACATGTTATTTACTGTAGGCTCTTTAGATATCATTATAGTAGATTTCTATACGATTATCCCTCTTGGCCTCTTAAAAAAAAAGTTTCCTCTGGTATTATATAGTAATTCTGTCTTTTCTCTGCATACTGTAAATAAAATACTTCAAGTATTTTTAAAAAAAGAATACTTTCTACTGACCTCAGCAGTTTCTTGCTGTTGCTTGACTACAGATGGGTCAACTCCAGGTCCCTCCAGTTCTCGAATGAAGTCCTGAGTATCTTTAATAGTAGCTACAAGAGCCATATGATCACACCAAAACTTTTCAGCTAGTTCCATTACATCCAGCAATTTGGCCTCCCTTTCCTCAGTCAAGGTCTGGATGTCTTCCCAAATGAGGACCATTTGGTCTAGTTTATCTTGAACAGCTAAACAACAAAGGAACTAGATTACTACCTTGGCAAACAATTCTTGGCCATAAATCTCTCTACAGTTCTACAGCAGAAACATATGTGTACATTTTGAAATTTAGACTCTAAAATTGTTTCATTACAGGACTCCTTATAATGTTAAGTGGAAACAACCAACATGGCCTTTAAAAATAAAGAAAAGGTCATATCCATGATGAATTATTTTAAATGACTGCTTTGCTTTTATAAATCCTTAGCAGCTTCTCCAGGAGAACACAATCCCCAGATTAGTGGACATCAGAAATGAAGATTTTTATATGCTGCAGCTTGCTGCATTTCCAGTACATGAAACTTTCTTCAGTCTACTACCTTTAGCAGATATATCCTTATCAGCTCCTTCTGAGCGAGCAATCATTTCCTCCCCTCTCTGTTTAAGCGTCTCATATACTGGCTGAAGTTTTTCCAGATCCACTGACACATTCTTATTTTCACTGATTTGCTCTTTAATCTTCTCAACTTCTGCTGAGATTGAAGGTGGCTGCCTCAGACGTTCAACTATGCGTTTCAGACTCTCAAGAGTTGGATCTATCTTGTCATGAAACTGGGAGGGTGGTAAAGGACAGAAAGAAGTGGCAGAGAAATTAGAAAAAGAACAACTGAAAAGTGGCATCTGAAATTCTCTTGGAAAAAGGTACTTTAGAATTAATATATTTAACATCTCCAACATGCATACGTGCAACCTGCAATACCCTCCTTGTGGTTCTTCCCTTATTCTAATGTCTAAATTACAAAAATGACCTTGCAAAATGGTAATTCCTCTCAGATTTAAGAATTTACTATCAAGTCTGGGTTCGGTCCCGAGACACTCCACCTGAAGGTACTACACATATTGCAGAATCTACTTGCACTTACTCCTGTGTAATTCATGCAGTAGTTTGTGTCATATTTTGGAGAGCCATGGCTTTCTGTTTTCACCGTTTTAGGGAGATATTTACACTAAAATTAAATACACAATTTTCATATCAGGACCAGCATACTGACATATAACCACCGATTAAGACCTGGTACGTAAAGTCATTCCAAAAGACATTGTTACTGTCCAGGTGTTGCTTGTTAGTGCAGTAAAGGTACATTACTTTCTGCAACTCAAAGCATACAACAGTGTGTATTATATTCACCCACATTTGGCTGAGCCCAGGAAGGTACCCAGAAGCTCAATTACAGCCGTATTAACATGGTTCATCCCTTGGTACTGGTCCAAAGTTAGCCTTTACTACATGCTTTTGGATCCATAGAGATTCTTAAAAATATTTCACCATCATGCTCCTTTCAAATTACAGATATTAGTAATTGTGGCTGCATTTAATGATCCTCCAGGATCTACAAAAAGCACTCTTGACTACACTTGGGAAAGGTGCTAGAAAGAGCACAGCAAAACAAGGATTACCCTGTGTGAACAAATAGCTATATCCTTTCTATTCAAAGGAACATAGGCAATACGTACGTAATTACTTTTTCCCACCATACAACCCACTTCAAATCAGACTCTGCGACTAATGTTATGGACTCAGTGCTTTTGTTAGAAATGTGAATATCATACAAGGCAGCAAAATGTGTTACGAAAGATAAGTAGCTTTCTCACATACAAGACTCACAAAAAACTAATTGTGGCAACAAAACCTTACCAAGTGATAAAAACCAAAATTAAATTGACAATATTCAGGTCTAATTTTAGGACATACATGTTATATCTTTAAGTTGTTGGTGCATTCAAGGCCCATGCAAGTGGGCTTCCTTGTACTTGTACTTCAATGAATGAGACAAGGTGTTTTAGAACTTAAAAGGAAGAAAATGCAAGTCATTACAGCCTCTCCTTATGGCTCCATAGGTTACGTCCTGCCTTTGATACATAATGCAATTTAATATAATTTAAAACCTGATGAGTTAAGTAATTATTCTTCCAGGACTGTCTAGACAAACGTTGATGTAGACATCATAGTACAGAGCTCTGATAATATACATTTACGTATCTTAATAAAAAAAGGAGATTATATAAAATTACATTCTGGGTATTACAACATTTTGCTTTGGTATCTGCATATACATTTAGGTATAGAAAATGAACGTTAGCTTTAACATCTACATATACATTTACGTATACAAAATGAACCTTAAGACACTGCATAAATAATTATTTTCACAACATCTGATTATATTCTAGCTGTTACCAAAGAATGCATTTTTATTCCTGTTGTCTGTACTTAGTACAACATGTTAATACCTGTCACATGCAAAGCAGGGACTCGAATAATAAGTAAATAACTTGATCTTCAAACCTGCGCCTCCAAATAGGGGGAGGACTGAGCATTTATGATAAAGGAAAACACTGAATTTAAATAATCGGGCTTCTTTCCAAGGTGTCAATAAGTAAGGTCTTTAGAATGACTGAAAGTATAATGTAATGTCTATAAACAGTTCAAAAGCAGAATGATACCTGATGTAACTTTTTCCCTCAGGTTCTTAAACAGTCTTCAGGAGCTAGGAATATGACATTAAGTACAATGACCCATGACAAAAATTATTTAGCATGTGGGCTTGAAGAGAACTTTAAGGTCTATTTCTTTACTTAGTATTTTAGACCTGAGCAGAATATAACACTTAATCTCCAGCAAACAGAGAAAAAGGGGAATTTCCTATAAAAACAGCAGTACAGAACAAAGTATTTCATTCCGGTTTTTGTACGGGTTCATGGACACAGATTTACTGAGCTCTTTTCTGAATTTGGGGTTAAGTAAAAGATTTTCAGTTTAGGTTTAATCATACTTAACTCAGTATTTAAAAGTCTCTAGAATGTGACACCTAACAATACTCTAATTGAGGTTCACTGCATAGGCTAAGATATGCAGCTTTTGTGGGCTCGATCTGAATTTTGTGCTTATGATGACATTTTGTTACATTTAACTGCTCACAAGACTTCTACGTAATAGTTCAAGCATACATTACATTAAGTTCTTGTGGGTCTGCAACAAAGAGCAAATGCTATTACCACTGCTAAACTACCTTCTAGTTCCACTCGTAATGGACTGCAACTAAAACTGCCAAATTCTAGATATAACTACGCTCAAGTTAACTGATCAATAGTGACATCCATATACAAACAAAGCATCGGCTAGTAACCTACCAGCAAGAGAAAATGGAAGTGAAAATAAAATCCCACATTTTTAGACCTAATTTTTTTACTTAAAAATTAAGAAGTAGTAACATTTTTCAACTGCAGCAGAGTCATAATACTGACCAATATATAAAATTAGAACCCTATTACTGCTCGAGAAACAGAAAAATCAATGCCATAAGCAGTGATATGAACATTCATAGGTCATTAGGTTGAAAAATCCAGATAAAACAGCAGTTTTGTCTTGATATATACATGTAAGATGACAACGACTAAGTGTCTTTCCATTTGAATGAATCCAATTATACTTGAAACTTAAACTGATACCTGGGTACACTGAGAAATGGCCTCATCCAATGCCAGTGCTCGCTTTTTGACATCTTCCTTAATTTTACTGTAAAGGGTGTCAGCGGCCACATATTTCTCTTGGATAGAAAAACCTTCTCCTGGGCTCAGCTCCAGCAACTGAGGCCCGGTTTTGTTCATCTTATCTATATGAGGCTTGTGCTCAGCGATCAGCTCACGCAGTTGCTATAACAAACAAAAAAACTTATCAGTTTCTTGAGCTTGCACCACCACATTACAGCTGTCCACACTTCTAACACATCCAGCTGGCAAGAAATTCCAAACAAATACCCTTTGTCCTAATGTATAATACAAATATCAAAGAAAGTTAATGACTGCTTTGCCAGTGGTCGCTCCCATTCCAACGCAGAGCTATCCAGGCACGAAACACCACAATTAGAGATGCACTGGAAAAGGTCCATGCAACACTTTTGTAGGACATATGATTACAGGTCAAATATAAGATGCTAGCAACAGACATTCCCCATCGTATTTAGTACCCATGACAGAAACAGCAACAATATTCCAGACATGCATAACATCACCATGTATATACTTTTCATGTTGATATTTGTGTCACTTGCCGCAGACTTTTGTTGAAGAACATCACAGGAGGTGGTACTGGCATTGCAAGAATATTAATTCATACTATCCTTAATTTAAGGAGGGGGAACTAACACAAGGAAGTGTCAAACAAATAAGTGAAAATGACAAAAGGACAAGGAATACTGGTCAGTACAGTACTAGCAACCTAGTTTAGCAGTCTGGCCTCTGGCCACAAGATCCCTCTGTCTTCACAACAGTGCTATTACCTAATCAACACAAAGTTTAACAAGTAATTAATAAGTAAATCAAATTTGATCTCAGCTGTCTACTCCCTCTCATCATCCACCTCTGAATTAAGTCAAAACCGCAGAAGACTGTGCAGAGGCTTGTGGAAGTGAAAGATCACAAAGTGCCTTCCAACTTGCCCAAAGATTTGGGTTTTGTTTACTTGCACCCATAGATCTGATAAAAGAGGAAGTTTTTTCATGGGAGTAGCCCCATCCTTCCCTCCAGTTCTTTTTGTTTTCTCAGCTCATCCCTCCCTCTCCAGAAAAATCCCACTGTCTTGTGAGGAACTGTCCCTCTCAGTGCTGTGGATTCCATGCATTTCTGTCTTCTAGACCCTGTGTAGGAACGTAAGAGGCACATGCTCTGTTCCTCCCAGCTGAGAGTTTGTTTAAATTAATGAAGACATGGAAAAGAGCCTGTATCAGTCTCAGTATAAATAGATCTTCTTCCCTTCAACTAAGCTCCTTCCCTTAAAAAGAAATCCTGATACTGGCTTGCTTACTTGCTCCTCCCCAGAAGAGGAAAGGTTGAGAAGATTGAAAAGACAGTGGCCACGACTCTCTACAGTCCCCTGATGACAAAACAGCAATGAAAGTACAGAAACCCCTGACTCTAGCTTACTGAGAATGTAACTGTATCTGTATACCTTGCAACAAGAAAAATAATGTTGATTAGCAGAGAAGAGGTGAAACTAAGAACAGTTTGATGATTTTTAGAAAATCACTTTCTATGTTTTATTTTTGCGCACAAATAGACGATTTGATGCAAGGCCACAAAAGTGCAAATTTCTGGGTCCAAACCTTATGCTAGTACTCTGCTCACAGCTCAGTTCAAACCAAACTGACTGCAAGTTACTGACACAAAATCAGCTCTATGAATTCCATGACTTGGAAAAAGGTAGTCATCAGTAAACACATCAGAACAGAAAATGTAAGTGAATATAGAAAACTGTTTTCAATTCACATTCAGAACTTTTTTTTTTTTTTTTTTTTAATAGAACAATAAATGATTTTGTCTTCTCCATGATCTACTATTGGGTAAACAATTCCAGTAAACAAGTATGTCAAATCAGATTACATGTTAAAATTCCTTGACATTAATCTTCTACTTAAAAAACAAATCTCAGCTAATAGCATAGCCCAGGGAAAATGCAAAAATAGCAGCTCATCTGAAGGGCCTCTCATGCAAGCAGAATGATTAAAGTAGATGGGGAACAATCCTGTAAGTAAAGCCAGCATGATTTGGTTCACGATGAGTAATCAAGATAGTTTCTAAAGCTCATGTTATATAGCTAGTCTTAATAGAGCATGCTTGTTCATTGTGGATGTAACAGGAAGACAAATGAGTGAACCCAGCGTTTACCAGTACATAAGAGTGGCACATCTTCATTAACTGGTCTCAGAGTAAACAAGACTTTGAAGCCAGGGTTCATCCTACCTAACCTGAGTCACTTAATTGAGGCAGCTAAAATAAAAAAAGAGTTATCTATGCTCAGTAGGGAGAGACAGGTATCTCCAGTAGCCATACAGGCTTTGCATATGCCAAAACACGCAGGTTTTCAACCTCACCTGATGCATCTGATTCCATGTGATACTAGTAGCCATATATGAAATGTACTAATTTTATCCCAGCTGATTATTCCTCCATGTAAGAAAGCTGATACGGTGGCCAGCCTACAACACTGTTGCGCCTATTTTGTGATGTTATGGTAAACCATAATTTCTTTTAATTATTACATAACAAACATACTTGACATGAGAAATGATTATGGGATTGGCTGGAACACAAGCAATCAATTCCATCTTCCTGGCTCAGCTAGGTTTAGATCCAATGCTACCCACAAAACAAAAGCCAAATTTTTCACACGTGCATAAAATCAGCGTATGTGTATATTTGTAGATAGACTGTACACAAAGGCAGCATTTCACCTTCAGCATTCTGACAACAGGTATGCCAGTTCTTTAGATAGTCAAGTTTTACATTCTTTTGTTTCCTCCTACAATGTCCGATGTCTGTTCTTTCTGTTTATGGGTTTGGTTTGTTCTAATACTGACAATAATGTGTACTTTTAAATATAATTCTTCATTATTAACTTTTGAGTGCTCAGCTCTCTCACTACAATGACAATTTTTCCACCTTTAGAGCTCTTTTATGCTTATACATGTTTTGATGCCTTCGTCACAGAATCTTGTTTGCATGCACAGTCTGGGAAACAGTAGAGGCATGATTGAAAAAGTATTTGTTTTGTATTATTATCTTAAATAATTATTTTTTCAACAGAAGTATAACTGGGTTTGAAGCATTTAGCAGAGCACTCCACAATTCTAGGGAGAGTACTGCTTGGCTTTTGACAGTTTTGTTATTCAAAACTAGCAAAACACTTACCCTATGCTCTTCTTGCTGTTGCTTTAAAGTTTCATATTCAAGGGCTGGCGCAGGAAGCTGAGAAATGATCATTTCTGTTTCGGTTAACCATGGCCAAAGCTCTTCATAAGTCTCCCAGAACTGGTTAACCAGGGATTGAGCCCGTTCCAGCTGGAGGTTTCTTTCAGAGTTAATTTGACAGATGGCATCATATTTCTGTAAGAGGCTTTCCATCTTTTTCTGTAAAATAATATTAACAAAAAATAGCAATGTATTTTTTTCCACAGGTCTGTATTAATTTCTAAACAATCCTTGATAATTAGAGCACCAAACCACAGTGAACCAAATCTAAATTTGGTAATGTTTCTACAGCACCAGTGTTTAAGGTGGACAGAATCAATATTGCGGGAGATATGAATTTGGCAGAGTAGTTTCAAGGTAATTAGAACATGTTCAATGATACTGATATTTTCAAGTAACACTTTATTCATAGGGCTTCTAGCCAAGCTGCAAATGATTTGACCGAAGATGTTAGTCCAACTTCCTCACTGAGGACGCTTATCTTCAGTGACATTTAGCAAAAACTACGTTTTCCACAGCATTTCTGAATCAAAGCATGAATAATACACAAAAATCTGTTGCTTTGTTTTTAAATCTGACAAAAGAATAGGGTATACTGTTGTGCTTGTAGCTTACAAACTTGCAACAATAATCACAAAACATTATTTTCCAGGTTAGCATACATTAGTTAATGAGGATGTGTTACTATTAATAATATAACTAAAAGGTTTAAACAATGTAAGTCTATTGTATTTGGGCATGTGATAATAAAAGTATCAACTAGCTATACATTTTTCCTATGGAAGACTGCCCATGTTACTACTTCTTTGAAATATTGTATGTGACAATGCACATAAATGCTAGCTTTGGAAAAACTAGACACATACGCAAGCCATTGAATGTGAAGTAAAGAATCTTTTTTGGCAGAACAAGCTATCCTTTCATTTGTTATGTCTTGCATGTAAATTAAGTATAGAGATGCTATCTAAAGGACAAAAAATAGCCTAACACACAGATTTACAGTATTTTTTACAAATACAAATATTTAATAAAGACTCACATAAAACTGCTCTCCCTTATGACTACATTTTCATAGACAGAACATCTTGTCTATTTTAAATTCACTTAAGAGCAAATGAAATTTATTCAGAGATCCTGCAGTAAAGCACAATTAGTGAAGTATTGCTCTTCAAGGAGGGTGGTCATTGGAAGGACTAAATTTATATAACATACCCAGCCTCATCACAATTTAGCAAAAAAACCCCAATCCCACAACTAACGCGTTATTAAATGCCAATGTGAAAAATCCGTTTCTCTACATAGACAGCGCCAACACAAGGCTCCGTGTCTGCGTGTAATAAGTAAAGGCATAAGAATGCCTTTCACTGACTGTGTTAGTCAACAGGATGGAATCATCTTGGCAAGTAACATCTACACTGAAATCAGCAGAAACTGAATCTTTACTCTCATTTCTGCTCATTTCTGCACAGCCATCTGATCCATCACAGAAACACAGACGCAGAGTGACTCTAGGGAACTCAGGAAGATAAAACAGCCAGATTCCACACACATCACACCAGATGACTAATACCTATTCACTCAATTGTCCATTGGCTAAAATACTATTTACCATGCATGCAGATGGTAAATGGGGCTCCAAATTAGTGTCAGACAACGAAGCAAGTACACAGTGTTTGCTCTTTGAACATCCTGAAGGACAGTGATACATACACAACAGCACTTTTTCTAGGATTATAATCTTCAGACCAAAAAAGTGGACGCAATCAATGCTTTTTCATTTGTGTTTAAAAAAGTCACTACAGGAATCTTTCTACTTACACACTGCCTACATATCTACCGTTGTAGCTGCAGTTTAAGGATCTTTACCTTCATGGTCTGTTTGTCTTCTTCAGTGCACGTGTTCATAATCTTATCCCCAGATTTAACAAGTTCATCTATAGAATCTTTGTGCCTCAAAATCTCCATGGTAAAAGCCTTGGAACACAATAAAAATTCATCAGCAAAATAAATAAAAAATAGAGTACATGCAGCAAAAACTATTTTTGAAGTGCATTATGACAGACTGAAAATTAAATCATGCCAGTACATTTTCTAGATGGAGAGTGTGCCAGCCAATAATTAACATGACAGCTGAAAATGCATTTCTTTTACCTTTTGAACTTGTAGCTGAGCTGTGGTCTGGTCTTGCTCAAGCCTAATATCACCCAGAGACATCAGTTTCTTTTCTGTTTCTGCAATCCAGGCAAATTCAGCATCAGCTGCTTGATCAAACTAAAAGAGAAGGACACGAATTAGTTCAGTGGTTCTACACACACGGAATTAGAATGACTGTTTCAAAAATTTTAAAGAATGAAAAGCATACTTTTGAATTGTTAGAAAGACAGCAGCTCACTTTCCATATCAGGTTTTTATATAAATGAAATGCTACACCCAAAATGGTACTAAGAGATTGTAATACAAGCAGCTTAATTCATAAGCACGACAAAGCAACAGAAGCAAATATATTTTTCCAAAGCCTACTGCTAACAGACATGAGAAAATAAAAAGGCTTATAATTTCAGAATTTTAACCAGACTGTTTATTTTCATTTTATTCTGCTTTCACATGTCTTTTCCATCTCTATGTTTATTATTACTGCTAGCGTTGCAATTATCTGAATAAACAGTTGTTTGATGTCACCCTTTTAATCTTAAGAGCTGCTCTGGTATTAAGTGATAAAGGCAGAACAATCACAATTTAACTGAGTCAGTGGCAAAACCTCACTGAATTTAGAGAAGACAGCATTTCATCCAAAACTAGACCTTGGATTAAATATGAAAATTCTTCAGGGCATTTGGTTGCAGCCAGTCCTTTTCCGAAAAGATTAACTTTTAACTACCATTAGTCAATGCTTAAATGTTTCAGAAATTACCTCTAAAGCACTAAAGTAATGAGAGGATTTAAAGGATCTGTTTCTTACTAATTTACAAAGGAGAGAATGAAATCCTGAAAAGAAGTCTGTGGAGATTTAATTCTTCTGACAAGTAAGACCAAATTTTAAAAAATCATACTTCTCTGCAGTTCAAGTTTATAGGCATGTGGCTTAGTATACACATGCTGCAGTACTCAACGGGGGCAGCTCTGAGATTAAGTCATAGAGAAACATCACATGTAATAAACAGATGCACAGAACAGTCATCGTAGAAACTACTAAAACCTAAGCTATTTATTTTCAACTCTGAGCCCCACTGCAATTAGCTGAACATTAATGACTGTGAGCTATTGTGAAAGCCTATCAGGACGTTTTAGGTCAGACCCTGTATTTGTGTTGTTGATATCCACACTCTCCTCAGAAGTTTCCTTCTGACCACTCCCAGTCCCTCTTGCCTTTTAAATCTGCTGGTCTACAGCCCTGCTTCTGTAACATAGCTGGAGTTCACCTTAGCTACTAAATCAGTCTCGTCTTAGCGGTTAATCACAACCCACAGAGAAACAGAAGAAGCAGTTCTGAGATTTCATTCTTTATGAGTCAACCTTCTTCATTCTTTATAATCCACTTGTGACATGAAAGAGAGCACATTCTTTTTCACTATATGCCATTTCTCATGTGAAGTAACAGAAAGTAAGCTTTGTCCCTAAACATTGTGACTTCCTAATAGAAAGGTGCATTCTGAAACAATCGGCACTGTAACCATCAGCACAAAGCACACATACCAGTGATAGTTACATCCTAGCTTCAGAAACTGCAGTTCACAACAAAGCTCTTGGGAAGCTCATATATTTATGATCCAAATGAAGGAAATTAAGAAGGTGATTTATATCCGTAGGTATGTACTATTGAGAAAATATTTAACGGAAGGAACAAAAATCAACACATGACAGTGAAAATTCTTGATTATATGGCATTGAGGAAGGACAGGACTCTAACCCCCATTTGCTGAGGGTATAGGATTTCCAACTTGTGTTCAAATAGAATATTAAGACATCAAAAGCACAAAATTGGTACTCTCTGCATCCAGATTTTGAAGTGTTTTCTTCCCATTATGTATGACAGTTATTTATGAGCCCTGAATTTCACTTGTTTCACTATAAAACCATCTATTTCATCTCCCCCCAGTTTAACCAAGCATAGTTCATTGTGGTACTTATTCTTTTAACAAAAAATGATTGAATTCTGAACATGATGACATTGTGATTTGCTTCATGAATGCTTTCTAAAGCACACTCTACAGCTGCTTTAGCTTCTCCAAAAATATGTTTTATTTTGCAATCTTTCTCTGAGCTAAATGGGAAGTAGCTTATCCTTCACTGGAAGTGTGTTAATCCACTTGATATTTATCACAGGATATGGTGTATAGGAGCATACTGTGGCAATGCAAATTGGGCTGCAGTGGAGGTCAGGGATACGCAGGACTAGGGCGCAATGTGGGCTCACAACATTAGCTAGCAGAGAGCAGCTCTGGACCTTTCATGCCTGGACCTGAATCTGCTGAACTTGTGCTAGGGGATGCAACATATTCAGAGAATTCAAAAAAGTTGAAGGACAGCCAACATATACTCTCCTATCTCACCTTATCACTCAAAAGAAAAAATAAATCACCCTTCATTTTTGAGGATTTGGCTAATGAGACAAGATAATATTCATAGCAAACCCCTTAAAAAGAAACGTGATTTTTAATCTCAGCTATGAGGTGATCTGAGTTACTGCCAGCCTCTTTTAGTCAGCTTTCAGCAAACTTTGAAAATATCACACGTTTTCTCCTTGTCCTGTTAACTGTTTACGGGAACCATGAGCATAAACAGAAATCTCACCAACATTTTTATGCCCAAACTTTAGGCAGACACTAGAAAAATCCTCTTTCCATGATGCACCTATAAGCAAACTTATATATGGAACTATTTAGTGATTAAATTAGGCTGTCAGTTCTCAAAGCAAGCCCATATATATACAGTTCCTTGCATATATAGAAACCTTCACATAACAAATAACTCAATTTTTGAGCCCCAAGAAGAAAAGTATTTTGGATATGAATAAAAAAAATTGTTATTTAAATCCTCCACTACAGCTTGAATAAGATGATCCAGCTTTTAATTGTAGAAAGTACAGAGGAGCTAGACAATCAGCTGATGCTAAAAGGTGTGGCAACTCTAGTGATTTCAGTGTGACATCCAGTAAAATTGGCCGGGGATCTGGACCAACAGAACATGATCTACAAAAGACATGGGCCATTCAGTTCTTACTTACACAAATTGCCATTTATGGAGCCACAGGATAGTTACAGCAATTTTAGCTACAAGACTGATGCCTGCCTTTTTGTTGACACAACAGTGTAGAGATTACCCGAGTTCTGGCATTCGTATCTTAACAGTGAATTCCCATTTCATTCAAACAAGCCTTTTGCTGCTCAAGCACAACAAACTTTTGGCAATATTATTAAAGGACATCTTTTGTTGAGGTGCACGTGGCCAGAAACTGTTGTTGCCCAAAGAATTTTCAGTACCTGCTGGGATCTCAGGATGGCAGCATCAATCTCATCTCCTTTCTGAGCGATCGTGTCACTCACTAATCTATAACGCTCATTGTCCTCTGTTATCATTTTGTCAAGCCCCTCTCTGGCCCTCCACGGCACCAGCTCCAGAAAGGCACTGCCGACTTCATTCAGAGTGTCCAGTAAGCCTTTGTTGTTCTTTGCTTCTTTTTTCAGCTCCTGAAAAAGGCCATTCAAAGTAAACATACCAGCATAAAAGCTGCACACGCACAGCTTGCACATGTTTGTTTGTTTTTTTTTTTATTCTTGCAGCTACTCCATGGTTTGAGAACTGAAGAGTTTTCAACACAAACCAAAGAGATAACTTAGCATGCTTATTTTCAGCTCAGTTGTATTAGCTTTTTGATACTGTAACCTGTTTGCTAGAAAGGTGTGTGATTCTTGAAGAGAATTTTCTACAGAATACATCTTAAATAGATTTCTCCAGTCAATATGACAGTCTGAAAGTCTTTATAATTTCACAAGAGTTTTTAAAGAAGCAACCAAAGAAAATAAAACTAACAGATATTCCTTGCAACCCGCAACTCCATAAGGAACTAAATCACCAGGAAGTGAAATCAGGCATGCAATAAAGCAAAATATGAGGAATTCAAGTGATTTCTTAAATACGCAATGACTGGATTAAATTCCAAACAAATCCCCACACAACACTTCAGGAAGTTTTTACCTGTACAGAAGCTCCCACCCGCTCTTTCATTTCTTTTTAGCTATATGTAAGAAATCTAATGGAAAGATCTTTTTTAGCTTCCCCCGCTAACATCGTCCACACCATCCAGTTTATACTACAATTCTTCTCTTGAAATATTGTTAAACAAGATTACTATACATATTTTAAACGCTGACTCTCTTTATACTTTACAGGATTTTATCTACGTCACAACTAAAGAACCAAATAACTTCGACAACTTAAAGAGTTTTCCCAGGATTAAGTAGCTGCTACAATAAAAAGGAAATACTGTCCTTCTCTTGTGCTAAAAATAAACCTCAGCCCAATTTCATAAGTGATTATAACAGATGACTCTGGTAAGTGAATTTGATTCTTAACTACTGTGACATTTAGTCAAACAATCTGATGCCAAAATTAGTTATTCACAAAACAACTTCATGCCAAACTCAAATTAACACAAAACCTAGCTGAATCATACAGCAATAAATAATTCACAGGTTCTAAAACCTACTTTTTGTCTTTCTTGTGCTTGGCTTAATTCTTCACCCTTTGGTATTTGAGTTTCATATGAGAGTAACTCCACCTCCACTTTGTCAAGCCATTTGCAGAGCTCCTCGTGAGTGGAGTGCAGTTGACCTGCAAGCTGCAGAGCCTGCTCTAAGGTCTTAGATACATCAGAACTCAGTTTCATAATGTCCTTGTATCTTGCTTTAATGCCTTCCAGTTTATCTTGAATTATTACAACTTCATCACCTAAAATAACAGAGAGATGTTATTTCCTAGGATCACAAATATTTAAAAGGAAAAAAAAATAATCCACCAAAACCAAACCTAAATCCCAACCCCCACCCATTACAGAAATCTCAGTATTTAATTTATAAAATAACCCAAATAAGATTTTAAGGTAAATCCTCAACTGTTGTAAGTTATCCCACTGTCACTGAAGTCCACAGAGCTATGGAGTTTACCTCAGCTAAGGATCTGTATTTCTGTCTTTTTTCTGCTTTACTGAACTATTAGAAAGTAAGGACTTGACCCAATATTTAACTTGAATACTCTTTAAAAAAAAAAGCCAGCCTTAAATTCACAATACTTCTTACAAAGGCAAAAAAAAAAAAAAAAGTTATTGGAGCGTTATTGAAAATGTGAAGAATAAAACCCAACAAAAAGATTTTCAATTACTGCAGTATTTGACATCACTGTACACTCTCATTACTACCCATTTGCAACACAACTCAACAGGCTAAAATAAAAACAATGTACTGAACTTTAATATTAGAGTGTATTCAGATTTCATTATACACTATGCACAATGTCTAAGTTATGAACAGAAAAGGATACCCCTCGACTCCCAACCATATGTGTCTTTATTAAAGAGTTCAAGTACTTCAGAAGTACTGGAAAATATGGACAAATGCTGACCTACAGAACAGACACGTCATGTACAACTGGAACACAACTTTTCCCACAGTATTAGCTTCAATGGGTGAAGCTTCCCTCTTGCAATAAAACGTAGTCTAATACCTCATTCATCTGTGGATGCCTGCAGGGAATTGACTGCGTCCACTGCCAAACAGCCCTTCATTATGACTAATGTCCATAACTTGCTATTAGAAATGGAATGCAGGTTCACTAAAGTAATTTTTCACTAAAAATAATAAAGGATTCCTGAGCCAAATTCTCTACAGGCAAAAAAGGACTTCTACTCACTTACATTAATAGGAAAATTTGCCCAAAAACACAACCTACCATGACCTCAAACCTTTATTAAAATAAACAACTATGACTGCTTTAACCAGCAATTATGGACTAATATTTACAAGTTCCACTTTAAATTTTCTCATAAGCACCTATAAGTACAAGAAAAAAAGCCTGACGAATCATAGTTTTATATAAGCTCTCACCTGTTGTTTGCTTGAGAAGCTCTAAGCCATTTTGTATAGCCAAATCAACATTTTGTTTTCTAAGAAGAATCTCTTCCTGAAGATCCTAAGGGAAAAGGCCGTTTGTGTTAGCACAGACATAAAAAATTATATTATTCTTATTTGGAATAAACATATTGGCAATTTAAACAACGTATATTAATGAAAATAAATGAAGTATGAAAATATAAATCAAAATTAAAAATGGATTAAATAATAAATGAACAGAAATCAAAATACCAGTAGTTCAGTGTGCTGTTTCTCAAGTAATTCTGTGTTGCAATCTTGGACTGACAATTTGCTCAGCTTATCATGGATTTCATTCAGCCAGTTCATCAATTCAACTTCATCCTCCCCAAAAATCTGAGCATTGCTGTAAGCTTGCTGAAGAAGTTCAGACCTGCTGCTGCTCTTCTCTTGAATTTCAATGTATCGAGCCTGAGAAGAATCTAGCTTTTCCTGTACCATATCTTTATCTTCCCTGGAGCTCATAGACTTCAGAGACTGACCAGTGCTAATGGCCTGATGTAAACTCTTACTGTGAGCTAGGACGTCATCTTCTATGGCCTATATTTTTTTAAATAATGAAGAATAATGGGAAAGAAAGATCAGAAAAAAACATAACTGGAACTCAATAAAAACTGAATGAAAAAGGACATACTGCCAACGTAAATATATAAAACTCAAATTACAGAAAAAAAATCAGTATGGTAAAACATACACCGCAACAGCTTTGCCAGTTGTGTTGTACTTTACAGAAGCGTCTAAAAAGAATGACACAAGCGTGTGGTTTGTATCTTACTTTATGCTGAGATATTTGCTGCTGCAGTTTGGAGGCCTGCGTTCCAATAGGTTCTGCATTTGCAAGCCTCTTCTCTGTGGTGGTCAGCCACTCCACCAGTGGCTCCAGAGCTTCATGGAACTGCTGAGCTACCACTGAGATGCTTTCCAACTGACGGTTCCTACCAACACACCAGGAGAAAGGTTATTTTTTGTGGTGAAGTAAGTGCAAAATAGTTTCAAAAAAACCAGAAAAGGACCCCATGAAACCTTTGGGAGGAAAAAAATAATTCTGTCTTATTGTAGGAACCAGTCACCAAATGAAATAGAAATACATCCATGATACTCAATGAAAACCAAGGTAAAGTACAAATCAAACAAAATTAAAAAAAAAACAACAACCAAACAATCAACACCTTCAAAGCTGTTTGGAATTCTTTTTGCTAATATGCAAGTTTTGCAAATAAAAAGAATATCACTTTGTTTATATACTTTTTGCAAAAAATAATCTAGCACTCAATTCAGCATGACATTGCTTTATACACAATTATTATAGTTCTCAAATTTCTAGCTGTCTCGAAGTATGAAGTTACATTCCCTTGACTGTTACACATGTTTTACAGTTACACAAAGGCTTTACTGAACTAGAATATATTGTTATGCTTCCTCAGCATTGTAAAATATCTTTAAACATTTGTTCAGTGCTGTGAACAGAACTTTTTGGTTCTGCTTGTGTTCTGGATAAAAGCTCTTAATGAAGTTAGTGAGATAACATTAACAAAGCACAGACACTTGACATCCAAAATAAAAAAGCAGTATCTAAAATATTTCTTTCAGGTTATTACATTTCAGAGAAGGCTCTTGATTACAGGAAGTGTCTTCTCTACAAAAATGGTGGAACAGATTTCACTCCAGCAGACTTTTAAGAGAGATTTGCTCCACGTGAAAAACATCACAATATTGTCTTTCAAATAAGGTAAAAGCTAGGTTCCTACGTGCTTCCCAAGGCTTATAAACAAGGTAGACTTGACACACTGAGCCACAGAACACTTAGTGAAGTACTCTACATAGTTTTCAAAATCATCCTCAAATCTAATCTTCATTTCTAGAGACCGGACGAAGAAAAAAGGAGAAGAGCTTGTGGCTAATAGATGGCTTAGAAAAAGTCACAATCTGATTTTTAATTAAATATCACCAGACTGGGAGAATGATATTAAACATGACATTAACATTTACCCCAGCTAATGAGTCAGATGCCTTCAATTAAAACAAAAAAAAAAACACAAGGAAAAAAAAAAAAGAGGAAATAATGGTCTGAGAGTGGTTGACTACTAAATAAATTATCATAGTATTAGTATGAGGTAACAAAAGATGTTCAATGCAAAGGAATTAAAGAGGGGCTCCCAGAAGGAGTAGGAGGCAACAGGTGAGTTCAATGCTACTCTAAATGCCTAAATCCCAACAAATCCATTTATTCTTCACTGTAAAGCTTCACTCTTCACTTAAATTCCTTTCCTTCAACTTCCCAAGTCCTTTCTTGTTCTCAGTTATACACCTTCTTCAGGCCACCTCTTATGCACACTCTTCTCTAGTCTAAACCAGGCTGTCCTTTTTCAAAACCCCACCCACAAAACACGTTCAGCAACCCTTTTAACACAGATTTCTTCAAAGACATTTTACTGTTCATAACTTTCCAGGTACTTTATACGCTGACAGCAATTTGTAAGTCTAAGCATGTGTATACACAGATACCGTGTGTATGGTTTTTGTTTTGTTTTGCTGGATTTTTTTACTTGAAATTTGAATTGGGCTGCAATGTCTTTTAGACACAGTGTATTCTGTATATTCTACATACTCTGATGGTCCTTTTTCTTATTGAGAACTAAGGGAGCTCTGCACCTCGCGTAAGTTTACACCAGCAACTTACAGTATGAGGATCTCTACGCTATAGGAAGTAATTATATGGATGAGACCAAACAGAAAAAAAGGAAGAATTGAGTGCCCTCTCTTTGTAGCAGCATGTCAGGATTTTAAAGTTCCACGGGAACATCGTTACTATTTGTTAAATATAAAATCTGCACTTGATTCTATGCAAAATAGATTCTTGCACCAAGAAACTTGCATTCTAAGGAACTAACAGAGATAAAATATTCAGAAGAAACATATGCAGTTAATCCTAGCAGATTATTTTTTTCCTAAACCTTTTTAAAAAGCTTTTGCTCTGTTGAAGTCACTTCTCTCCACTTTTCCTTCAGAGGACCTATTACATCAACATCAAGTCACAATAATGTAATGTAATAACAAGAATGATAGTATTTACAAGACTTCACACTAAAGAGTTCCACGTGCTGCTTCTAATCACCTATCATGTTATTATCTACACTTTTCAAACCTATGAAAGAATTTCAAGTACCTTGTTTCAGCTTTACTGAGCAATGCATCCCATCGACTATCCAGGAAACTCAATTGTTTCAAGATTTTCACCCTATCAGCAGGTTCAGCTGACTCTGCAATTTTCTCCCCTTCACGCTTGATCACCTCAACAGTAGGCTTGCGGTCATCCAGCAACCTCTGGAGAAGCTACAGAGAAAGCAATCACGCACCAGTTATTAAGATACATTGTAACAATGCAAGTGTAAAAACAGAAGGAGCTAGACTTCTTGAAGACCTGTTAAAAGCAAAAAAAAGAAAAAGCAATGCCTATATTGTGATGAAAGTGTGAATAACACTAATGAAAGAGACACACACACACACCCCCCACACACCAACCCACCCCATCCACCACTCCACCCCCCAACACAGGTTCATTTTTGCTTAATTGTTTTGCTATGAACAGCAGAGTTTCAGCAAGCCCGAACAACCTCCCAACCTCCTTGGTTTCTATGGGGCAAAGATGTGTGGCAGCCCGAAGAGTGAACGTACAGAGGAAAAAGTTCTATTTAATACCACTGAGGGAAACAAACTATTTATAGAGTATCTGAAATATTTCATAGGCACGTTACTGAGAAAGCTCCTCGTCCTTCTAGATTTGCCAACACAAAGATAACTTGGTTATATACATACAGTGATAGGAAAATATAAAAACTATTGTATCTCATCACTTGTTTGAGATGGAATTGAGTTCATTGAGGTAGTCCAGTAAATTAACTTCTCCATGAAGAATAAAACACACCTCTGTCTACAGTCCTCCCTTTCTCCATTCTCTAGTTGCCTTCGGTAACATTAACATTTTGCCTCTGCAGATGTACCATGACAACCTCTATTGACCATAACTTTATGTTAAATCTCTGGGTGACAGTGGGCCACACAGTCCAACTGCATGGACTACAGGTTTCATGAGCTACATTATGGTTCTTTTTTCTATAATCGTTACGAAAATTTGTGAAAGTTGACAACACTGATGGTGCTTCCACATGAGCACAGGCCATTTCCCAACAGCACCCCACCTAACTATCAACAACGATCGGATCACAATCAGGATTTAAAGCCAAGTATTTAAACCCATAATCTGCAATGCTACCTTGGAATTATTACACTGAAAATGTACTAGTTTATATTTCCTGCTTTCCAAATGGCCCAACGCTGCACTTCATGCTTTCTCTTCTTCCAATGGACCTTTAACAATCCTTTCCAGAGGGTGTTAATAATTATAACCAGAGCTCAGATTGCACAGTGTATTCTGTGTCTTATGTCCCAGAAGATGAGTACTTTTCCCAGCCCTGGACAGAGCCCTGAGTATCGAACAGATGGCTGCTTTAAACACCTCAGCACACTTCAATGTAATACAATACACTTGAACAGATTTTATGCTTTGCAAAAGACTGGGAATTTATTCTCACTGATCTAGTGGAAAGAGATATTCTGAACACATTTCACTTACTTTCTGTTCTTGTATTTGGGCCTTCACAACTTTGAATTCAGCAGATGGTGGTTTCTGATTAGCCACAAGGTCTTCTGTATCAATGAGCCAGCTAAGCAGAGATTCAAGGGCATCTTGAAATCTCCCACAGTGAAGGAGGGCTTCCTGCAATTGCGCAGCACGCTGGGCAACCTGAAAAGAAGTAGAGGATTGGACCATGCTCACCTTTTCTTTTTACTTCTGTGAAATAAGTAGCCAAAATCTGTAAAACATCTGACAATATCATTAGGAAATACTCTCATTTTCATAGCTATTCGTAACAGCACTACGGCACAATTTAGCATTAATCTCTTGGGACTACAGACATCCAATGAAAAGACGAGGTTGCCTCTCGGTAAATCAGGCTGTTCTAGTAGTTCCTTACAAAAGATACTCCTCTTTTATATAGCTACAGTATCATGAAGTATACTGACTGACAGGATGTTTGTGTCTTTATTTTCCTTAACTGGCTGAGCCAGGAAACCAAAGTAGCAACTCTTAACAAGGGGCAATAATAATCCCTTCAAAGGGAAGAAGAAATAGGAAAGGAGAAGGTAAATGAGTGAACCACAGGTGTCTGTGTTTCTGCTGCATCACTCTTTCACAAAGACATAGCAGAGGAAAACGAGCACCGTTTCTACTTTCCACCCTTTCCATTTTCCAACCGCAGCTACTGCTGGAAGAGGACTCTCCAAAGCATAGAAAAACATCTACAGCCAGCTTTCCAAAGCAGTGGTATCCTCCAACGTCTCGAACAATACAGCCCTTAAGATGCTATAAAGGAAATATGCCACTAGTCACACAAAGCTGGGCCATATCGCTGCTCTGTGCACTGTACAACAGCATACACGAACAAATACAGTGAAAACACGTATGAACAAAGGAAGACTGAAGAACTCTTTGAAAGTGGCTGGCTATAAGTGGTAACATAGCTACCTTTCCCATGAATGCGTCACAACTCCAGCCTCTTTGATTGGGTTATCAAATTTCCCTGCTCTGCTTAAGCAGGAAGGAACACGTTGTCCAAGAGGAGTCTTTCCTGAATAAAAATCCAGGGCAGACATACAGAAAGTTTGAAAAAAAGTATGAGTGATAATACCGCCTCTGGCTATTAGTGATAAAAATCTTGTCCTCAGAACGACCAACAAAGTGATTGTGTAAAGTAATATAATTCATATTCTTAGTGAATATTTAATTTCCTGTATTTTAAAACACATCAGCAACCAAATAATCAAAAAGCAGAACACAACAAAAGCAGAATTGTATACAAAATAATAACCTTCTTATTAAGAGTCTTCCATCGGGTGTTGACATCTTCAAGGTCACGTTCAAGGTTTTCGGTGTTGGTACTTTTAGCAGCACTTTGAATAAGGCCTTGACCCAACCAATTTACCTCCTGCTGTTTTACTTGCAGGGGTTCGATTTCTTCTTTCTGGAATACCTGCAGTTGAAATCAGACACACATGAAACGTATCTTCTGATATAAAATCTATGCCTCTGGTCTTTACATAACAGTCTGCAACAAAAAAAAAACCTGCTGAAAATTGGTGTTTAAAAGAAAGGAAACCATTCCTCATGAGCACCTTTTTTAAAAAAATAAATAAATCTAAATAGAAGACTCAATCTAAACAGAGTAAATGGAACACAGCAGAGGGAAAATAACGTACATTTCCATGTGTAGTTTTAGACAGGGGGAAGCAATAACTTCTAACAGGAAAAAACTCAATACTAGAGAAACTCATTTGTTTAATTATCTATCTACAAAGTCTACCAAAAAATGGCACAGAAGGGCAGTTAAGTTGTCCTCAAATAAACAAACACACACACACCAAGGGAGACAACTGGGCATTTTTTTCCAAATTAGGACAAAAGCAAAAGTTTTAAGTTACAGAAGCAGTGAAGGAACAAATATTTTAAGGCGGTTCTTAGGAGAATATAATGGTAACAAGTGAGGAGGAGGCACTACAAATGCTGCTGAACAGTATCCCAGTGGATGCCCAAGCAAATGGGTTTTCATTCAGAGGGATATTCTTGCAAATTGCCAGGGCTTTGACCACACCCAAACAGCAGTTTGAGCACTCCTCTGTTTGCTTTATTTTACTCTCTCAGGTATTTAAGCTTTCCAGAGCCAGATTATTACCATTAGCAACAGCAATGTAAATCTGCATTTGTATTCAGCTGCATTAGGCTGCACTGACACCAGTGTCAATGAGATCAGAAAATGGCCCGAAGCCCCTGAATTAATTACGAAGGCCAGTGAAAAATAACCAATGAATAAACAATGCTAAAGAATGCTCAACTTTTGACCCTAAATCCTTCTATTTCTGTAGCAGCATTCAGTAACAGTTTCGGTGTACACTTAGCACATTCAAAGCAACCTTTCTCAGCATCCTGAAAAGCAAGGATCACTTTGAACCTACCAGTGACTCTTCTTTTGCACTAAACAGCGTGGCAAGTGACTGCTTTTAAAGCAGCAGATCTCAGGTGGCTGAGCATGCTTCCATCAGCTTGACAAGTCAACCTAGAAGCTAGAGCAACTACACTAAACTCGAGGGGTTAAATAAATCAAGCACCCCTAAGAATTTTGTTCCTGTGGACAACAAAAAATAAAAATAAAAACTGTAAGCCTGTGGTTACATGAAAACTGAGAGTGCAACCAGCTGGGTACTCCCAGAAAAAGGAAAACGCTTGTGTTTTTCTTGACTGTAGGGTAGGGAGGAGGCAGAATAATATTTCCACACAGAATCAATAACAAATTCTTCTTTTATGTGCCATAAAGCCTCATCTTTTGAGAGCAATGTCCTGCCACAGACAGGACTGATCTCCATAATCTGCCCTTTAAAAACACATGCATTCTTTGCAGAGAGAAGCTTAAAAATAAACTACAATTATTGCTGAGGCCAAAGTTTACCAGAACAACTTAGCAACAAAGCTTCAAGTATCTCAGATTTCAACCAGAGTGGGAAGAAAAAAATTACAGACCCGATAAACACCCTTTCTTTATTACAAAGCTTCACTTCTTGCTCTTTTACCTCATCCGCCACTTGCAAAGCACTGCAAGATCCCGTACTTGTAAAATACTACTGTAACGTCGGATCTGCTTTCTGGCACACAAATGCAAAAGGCAGCTTTCAGAAGAGGCAGTTCGCTTTTAATCCGCCTGCTTTGGAAACCACAACGATCTGATACTGTTGCTTATACCCTGATGATGACTAAGGCTGCTCAGGCTGAGCACAGGGGCTGTAGCTGCCCTTGAATGGCACTGCCTGTAGCCCACACTGTACAAACACCGAGCACCGACATGGCTGCACGCGGCAGAAGGCACTCCACATCAGGAGTAACAGGCACCAGCTGGACAATAAATAATCCTGCCCTGCACAGCTGGAATTAATCATCCCTCAGAATTTGCCCCCAGTTCATTTTCTCTACTGACCATCTCACCTATTTTGGATATCCCATGTGTGCTATGCAAATGACACTGACCACTGCATCTGCCGAGTTACTTAAAAGAATTAAATTTTTGCAACAAAACTTAAAGCTTTAAACAAATTATCTGTAAGGCTGCATTACAACTATTTCACAAATCTATGGATATATTTTTTCTAATTACCTTGTTAGACAATAGGCCATTGCAGACTGTATCTAAGGTTTCCTGGATGCCAGTAGTCCAAATATTGCCTTTACTTCTCCCTGGGAAAGCTTTTGGACAGTTTACAGTACTATCTAATTCAAGCTGTTGCACAGAAAATGCCATTTCATTTGAGCCTGTACATGCTATACCAGATTCCTCTGTATCAGATAAAACCACGCATTTTGCTAAATCCAAGTCACTCGTATGTACAGCAACAGTTGTGTAATAAACATCTACATGAGGAGATACATCATCCATGTAATCCTGCTCTACTGTTGTGGCTTGTGTTTTAATTTTTTCATGAACTTCACATGCATTTTCCACTTCATTTTTGCCGAGGGAAACACTTTGTCCACCACCCTGGAGAGAATCTTCCTGTGACAGAGTTTTCTCTTTGAATCCTTGTAGGTGAGAGCATTTCCCCCCCATATCTTCCTGATCACACTCACATGTCTGTGCATTGCTTTGCTTTACATTTCCACGGGGTACAATGTCACGCAAAGCCAATCCGCAGCTTTCTTTGACAGGGACAGGGACACTACTGCTTGCAAACAGTGGGGTTTGCTGCTCTCTGTAAGTCGCTGGGAAACATGGTCTGAACTGACCTACTGCGTGAATATCTTCTGCAGAAGATAAACTTCGTATTTGTGTTTGCTCCCCTGCTAACAGTGTATCTTGTTTTTCTTCCCTTTCTGTTAGAGGGCTGCATAAACCAGAATCGTCCTCTTCCGAGGTAAGAGAATTCGTACCCCATTTGCATTTGCCCGGTCTAGCTGTGTCTGACACATCTGTAGCTTCGTTAAAGGAACATTCACTTTTATTTGTGTAATCTGAAAAGTTGGGTGGAACAAACATTCTCCATGATCGCCTATGCTCCTTCTTTTCTGTGTGAGACTTTGCTTTTGGTAATCCAGCTGTCCGAATTATATCGCTGTTCAGTTTGAGAGCATCAAAGATCATTTTTTCATCTAACTTGTTAGCTTCACGGCTTCGGAGCTCAAAAACACTGGAAGAAGTAAGGGCACCATTGGAGCACAAAGTGCTGATGTCCAGTGTTCTGTGACTGTAGGGTAAGGTCCGGTCTGTGAAATGCCTCGAGGAGAGGCTGCCCTTGGAGCCCGAATCGATCTGTTCATTCAGCCGCACAGTGTCATAGATGGACCTTTGGGGCACATAGCAGTCCTCAATATTTAGATCTTCATCTTCTTCCCCTTTCCCAACACATGGGGGATTCTGACGCAGGCAGTCTGGCCTGCTAAGTGGCTTCCCCATCCTGAAAGTATTCACACAAGTACACCACTATACCTCTGTTTTCATGGATACAGGGGAAACATTTAAAAAAACACTAGCATCTGAAGAATTACAGTAAACTTGCCCTTAGCTTAAGATGCATAGATCCAAAATACACATCATAATTTATGAGGTGGATGAGGTCATTCATAATCAGTGCATGAGTTTAAAAGAAACTTTACCTGGATGTGAGGTCCGTGCCTCCCCCCCACCCCACCCCCCCAAAGAAAAAAAAAAAAAAAAAAAGTGCTTCAGTAAGAAAGTAACAGAAATCTTCCAACGTCACAGAAAACCAAATTACAGCAAAAATGAGCAGTGGCTCAAATATTTCAAACACTCCATGGAAGGCTTCACTTATTTTTCCAGGTTAGAATCTGTATCTGAAATCTCCCAAATAAGTCTTCCGAATGAACGAGCATTACAGAAGGCAGCATATTATCTTCTGTAGGTGATGGCTTAACTGTAATCCCTTTAACTGGTTTGCAGAGTCCCTCTCCTTTATAAATAAAACATGGTGCGGCAAAGACAAAATCCACAGTGACTTTGTACGGTCCAGGCCAAGGCACAGAGAAAATCTTGGGGTGGGGGTGGAGGGTCGGGGGGGATAAGTTAAATCCAGAACAGTAAGAATAATAAACCAGCCCTTTGCTTTTTTGGCAGTAGCTATAAATAACCTTGATCCGAAAGGCAGCTTATCCTTCTCTTGTACCCGGCTTGTCCGTGGTGCTTCCACGAGTCCCACAGGAAAACATCACTTTCCAGCAGCCAAGCCAACGCGTCCTTCGAGCAGACAGTCGGAAACCAAACGTTTCAGCCCGACTGTCCCAGCACCATCCCGGAAAGCTGTTTAAGGCAACCGCGACGCCGAGCGAGCGCGGCGTGTCCCCCCGAAGGCACGGCAGGTTCCCATGCGGCAGGTCCCGGCTCCGAGCCGCAGCCGGCGGCGGCCCTGGCTCCCTGCTCCCCCTCTCCGAGGGGCCGGGGGCGGGCGAGCCCCCTCAGCCGGCGCCGCCGCGCACCGTCCGGCCGAGCCGCCCAGCTCCCCCGCTCGCCGCGCTCTCCCGCGGGCCGGCGGCGCCCTCCCAGCGCCGAGCTGCAAGAAACGCCCCGTTTCGCTCTTCAGGCAACATCTGCTCCCGGCCTGCCCGCTCCGGGGGCTCCCCGCCTCCCCCGCGCCCCCTCAGCCCGCCGCGCCGCCTGCACTCCGCGCTCAGCGCCCCGCCGGTGGCGGGCGGCGGGGGCAGGCGGCGGGAGGCCGCACGGCCCGCCTGGCCGTGACATCACGCGCGCCCCGGCCCGCCCGGGAGCGCCGGAGCAGCCGGGAGCGCGGCGGCAGGCGGACCCACGGCGCCCCCCGGCCCGCCCGGCCAGGTGAGGCCCCACGGCGCCAGCCCGCTCGCCTTCCCCTGAGAAATCCCGGCAGCGACAGGCACCGCTCTCAACCGCTCCTCCGGTGAAGCCATCACTTCACTGGGCGCATCCACACGACAGTTAAATCGAAAGTTTATCCGCGCGTTAGTTTTAAAAAAAATCCCCCGGACGCGTCTTCAGTGACCAGGTCGTGGCACAGCTACACATTGCTCCGTCCGACACGCAGAGAGATGCTCGGTGCAGCTGTGGGTCTTCGGCCAGGTTCCTGGCTCTGAGGGAGCAACTCAGGGTGGCGGTGCCTGACTGCGCGGCCACCCTGCCCCCACCAAAGAAACGTTAAAATGTTGGGGGAAAGTATCTATTACTTGGAAGACTTTTTTTTTTTTTTTTTTTTTTTTTTTATGGGATTTACAGGGGCACAAAAACAGTCTAACAGGACAAAGATTCGGGTTTGGGTCATCTGTGTCTTTTAAATACTGTTCAACACTTGGCATCTAGCTCATCATCACGCAGGGGAAGGGCTGGGAGGCCCACAGGTCTCACCAGCAGCACAGAGAAGCTGTCATGACTAAGCTGCTCTGCTCCACTAGACACCACATGCCCGACAACCTACGCTGCTTGTGTGACAGCGGCCACCAGTTACAGTGACAATTCAGACCTCCCTTTAAGGACAGCATATAGCACTTAGTGCTAAAACTGAACGTAAGGCATTAACTACAATCAGCTGGAGCTTTCCACGTTAAGCAGCGGGCAGGATACACAGTATGCAAGAAATACAAACACACCACACTTCTTGTTTGTTGATGTACTCGATACAGAGTCAGCTACGTATCAAAACACTGAAGTCATGTGAGACATTCTCTCTTCCTCCTCCCTGGTTAGCAGCCATAATATTAAAATTATGCCAGATACTCACCTCTGGATTCTCTAGCTAAGAATATACACTATAATGGTAAAGATGAGAAAAGCATTTTTTTGAGTTCCTGTCACCTGTGGTTATTCTCACTCAAACCACCCACAAACAGATCCTTACTGAATTCAAAGAGTGCCGCACCATTTTATAGGGGAAGTATATAACTGAAATTGGTCTGTATTTGTTCAATGGCAAAACAACCGTATTAACATTTCAAAAATATCTTACCATTTCTCACCTTATCTACTGAAGACTTTCATATGACACATCAGTCACTTTCAAACATACTACTTCAAGAAAAGTTTAAACACTTGCTTATTTTACCTTGGCTTTTCAACACAGACCCTAACTGAAGTAAATGCCACAGAAAATATCTTCTTCCAGGGTTTGTAAACCCGTGCATGGGAAGTGCAACACTTACAGTTTCTTATTAAGCATAAAGAGAAACCTCTGATTATTCTTTCAATATTATCTGCCTTCAAAGTGAAAATCAAGAGGACACACATCCACATACCTAACAAAAGATGTGTAAATGTGGCATTTAGGGACATGGTTTAGTGGTGGACTTGACAGTGCTAGGTTAGTGGTTGGGCTCAATGATCTTAAAGGTCTTTTCCAATCTAAACAAGTCTATGATTCTATAACATAAACCAATTAAAATCTCAGCTCAAGCTCATTGGCAGGAATACTCAGGCTAGCTAAAAATTCCCATAAAGTCCAATTAGAAGGCAAGCTCTAATGACTACGTCGACTTTTGTTCCAAAAATGAAAGCAAAAATCAAATGAACCATATACTGATGAAAGCTGTAACAGTGCCATGTCGGTTCTACCAAGAAGAATGCCTTTTAATGGCAGTCCAAAGAATTGTGCAAAGGCTTCAGGAAGTAAAATAATTCAGCTTCTGGGGCTTTTCTTTCTCTGTTTCAGAGAGAAACTAGCTGCAAATACCGCTTCTACCACAAACATCCTAGCACTGTGTGACTACCCAGAACCAGGGCGTTTGGTTCAGTCCGTTTGCACAATTCTTTTCTGTTTTGCTTTTGAAGAATGGTGGCAGGCTCCATGTACCTCAACAGACCTAATTTACTGAGATTTCCTTTTAGTACCAATCCATGCATTGCACACAGACTTTGGGGAAAAAAATACCTAACAAAGCTCGGTTAAATAGTAATTAATTTTGTGTGGTTTACATTAATTGAGATAAATTCTTCATTTGATTATACTCTTCCTGGAGTATTTTGTGAAATAAGAGTCATGGCTCTCCTTTCAAATGAACTCCACTGGAGATTTTCATTTACAGAAAGCAAATTTTGTATCTGCATTGTAAATAAATATAGTTTGACAACAAGTACTTTCCATTTAACACTCTATACTGACTGGAATAAGTAGATTACAAAGAATTAATATAAATAAAACAAGTATGTATACACACATATTTCATATATATATATATACACACACAACTCAAAGCCTGCTTATTTTTTAAAAATAACTATACATTTTAATGTCATGCCAAGAAGATGCACAACACTCTAACTCTTTGTACAGAAAAATCGGTCAAACCACAATCACCTCTGGCCCATTAGACAAGATACTTCTCTGAAGAGAGTAAAGATTTCATGCGAATAAATCTATCTACCAAAGAACAACTCTTTTGCTTCATTCTTGAGGAATAGAAATTGATTGTACTTGACCACAGAAGCTAAAGCCATAAGGAGCTAGACTGTGGTTTTGTGCCCACAGCCACATTTTCAGGTTGTGTGTGTGTACGTGCACAACCGTGAGCAAATACACCGTGAGTGGAGCAGGATTTGTGGCAGCCAGTCTCCCTACAGTTTGCTGCCTTAGGTAAACCTGCTCTGCGGAAGGATAAGGAGGAGAAGAGGTACATTACCCTATGCTAATTTTGCTGTGCCCCAGTAGCGCTCACACTGAATATTACAGAGTCATTGTTGATCCTGAACCTTCTGCTGTCAGTATAACACCCTCACCGAGCAAAACTTCCCATTCTGGTCTTCCCATTTCCTAACTTCAAAGGCTCCCCACTCTGCTGCTTTACTCCCCGCCTTTGCTCTTCTACTGATTTAAACAAGCCCTTCACCTTTTCATCACTTCCCACCTCCTGTTTAATGGCATTATGTTTTCACTCATAAGCAAAAGCATGACCTAAAATAGTTGCTTTGAGCAAAACATATTTCTAAACTTACAAATATCTAATAAAAATACAATCCTAGAGTAGACTTCTGGATCTAAACATGCTACTATCACTGCTCCCCTTTCTGCCTCTCCAGCCTTTTTACCATACAAGCACTTTGGCTGCAGGGACACTATCTCCCTACAGGTCTGCACAGACTGGAGAAGGCTCTCACTCCTGAACTGTACAATTTCTGTGTCTTGTCCGATGCCCTGACAAAGTACAACACTGAAACAACACACAGGGAACTGGATTCTTCTACTGTCTGCTCATCAGGCTGCTTCCCCGTTAAAGCACTGCTCAGTTGCCAAAAAAATATACATACTTACTTATATATATATAAGCAGTAACAAAAACCTGAAGCTGCATCTAATGTTTGAAAATGCAAGAAATACGGTAAAACTAGAGATCACAAATTGGCTACAACTGAAATCCTGTACAGTCAGCATAAGCAAGAGCAATGACAGCAGGAGTTTTTGTTATTTTCCAATGTCCAAAGTGTTTTACTAACCATATACAAAGAAAAGACATTTGTTTCTCTTTTAAATCGAGACAGGCTTGTTAGGACAGACTGGCACACAATTTTAATCCTCGCATCTAATGGAATCTCCTCATAATGTAACTATTTGTTCAAGATTTTTGTCTCTATTTATGCATTCTGAAAGATCATCAAAACTCACAGTAACTTGCATCCGAAATCCCCAGATTAAAGTCCTCGCTTTTAGTTTTCCTTTCTAATACGGCTTAGTTTAAACAAGCAAAATGCACCCTCTGTTGGGCCAAGCATGTAAGGACTTTTTTCCAAGGTAATTTTTTTAACAGCATGGTTTATCAAATCCTGTCATGAAGGTTTGTTTTTATGATTAACTGTAAACTAATGTACAAGTCATACAAACATCTGAATCAATATTAGACTGAAATTAAACCAAAGCAACACAGAATATTCAGTGCTACTATATAGCCATTAGGAGATTTATGATCATTTTCAAACACTGCTTACATCTAGGATTTATAAACCTTTCCAGTAAGCACTGACAATTCATTTATTGTACCCTAAACCAAGCAAATATCCGTACTTCATTTCAGCACCAAAGCACAATTAACACCCACTATCACTGCAATGCATTTTTTTGAGCTGGACAAGGATGGCTAACTGGCGTATTAAAAAAGAACACAGAAGCTCCAAACTGCACTTTGGATAAGGATGCTACAGTAAACTCCCAGTATAAAAGGGGGCTTATTTTACCCTATTTCTTCTTACTAGGATGTCTCCAGGTAATCCAGTTGGGATTCAGTGAGGTAAAACTGGCCAGTGTATCAGAACAGAAATAGCAAAAAGTAAGATCTTAAACCCACATATGCTGAAGCCTGTACCCATGTGAGAAAAACTAAACTACTCTGACGAGCAAAGTGAGTATGGGCTGGTATGTGAACCCATAGTCTAAAACACCACACTGAAGAAGAAAGTTTGTGTAATACATAGACATCACAACAGAGACATACACAGTGCTCAAAAACAGAAAAGGTAGATGGATCTCTTAAGGAAACAAGATAGTGAAGAGAGGTGAAGAGGGAACTGGGGTGCAGGAACCTCAGGTTGGCATGGCAAGTTACCGACGTCTGCCAAGCCCTAGCAAAGGAAAGCTTCCCTGGAGCATGAGAAGATATCCCGTTTAAAACACGTACAAAGCATACAGGTATGACTGACTGCTGTGAAACGAGACTCCTCCAAGGTCTGCACCTAACCAATCCCTTTCACAAAGATACTTAATAAAATTACATTGTGGTAAAATACTTTATAGCACTAAGAAAGAAGTTTTCCTACCTTGAATGTATTCAGCTGCTGATTAATAGTCTCTGTTTCCATTCCAACAGGGCCTTGTGACTCTTCATGTTCTTCGGCTCTCTCAAGCAGACTGGAAAATTCTTTTAGCTTGCTGTAAAACTCCTCAACACGGCTAATAGTACCCTCCACTTGATCTTCCCTGGCTTTTGCTCTGTCTAGTAGCTTGTTGCACTGTTTGTTTAAAGCTTCCAAGTCTCTCTTTATACCAGCAAGATCAGGAGAAGCTTCAGCTTCTGTGGCTAGCATAATTTTACAGTTTTTATTAGCATTTTCATTATTCATTATAAGATCCTCCAGCTTTTTCAGGAAACATTTTATGTCCTCTCTCTGTGATTGCAGTACCTCTAGATCTCTCCCTACTGGAGCCATGCTATCAAGTTCATCATCAAACCCTGCAAACTGAGAGAACATCTCTCGGATGCTGTTTTGGAAATGGCCAATTCCCTGAAGTTTCGTCTCTAAGAATGAGCACCTATCTTCAACCTGCTGATTCACGTCAGTGTATTCCCGCTCCAAAGATTCAGCTTGGAGCAAAAGGTCAGAAACACCTGCTGAATCGGAAGCTTCCACCACCAGGTCTTGGGCAAGCTTTTTTACTAAATCAACATGAGGCTTTAAAGCCTGCAAAGCTTTCTGCTGGGCCTGCATCATTGTCAGGTGTTTGTTACTGAAAGACTGAGGTCCAAGTGAGTCATGAGCTTCCAGATGCTCCTTCGCACTTTTAAGCTGTTTCTCAGTTTCCCTGGATGATTCCTGAAACTCTTTCAGCCTTTGTGCCATATTTTCCAAGCATTCTCTCTTCTTATGTAATTGTTCTGTGACCACATTCACTTTCTGATTCAGTACCTTAGTTTCCTCTTGAACAATTTCTTTATCTGTTTCACTTGCACTGAGCAAACTTTCAGCAGTATTGTTTAATAGCTCCACCATCCCATGGTGTTTATCCAGGTCCTTCTGCCAGGCCCTCACCTGGACAACAGAATTCTCTATTTCAACAGGGTTTATGCCAACCTTTAATTCACACAGGTTGCTCTGGCACTTCTCTATCCATGGCTGAAGATTTTCTACATGTTGCTTGTATGTGAGGGCTTTCTCCAGACAATCTGTTAATTTATCTTCCCTTTCTTTTACCTGCTTATTTACTCCATCCCAGTTACTTCTGAGTGTCGCAATTTGGGACTGTATTGCTGCTTTGTCCGCTCCTTGAGTCTTTTGTAAGATACTTTCTCCTTCTGCAACAATTCTTTCATATGAACTAATCTGATCAGTCATGGTCTTTTTAAAATCCTTCTGTTCTTCAATTAGTGATTGCAAGGCATCAAGTTTGGCTGATACAGGACGAGCCTGGTTCAGCTCTTCTTTCTTCTTGCCTAGCCAGGCCTGAAAGTCCTTAGACATTTGCTGAAACTGATGAGAAGTGGCATATGCCGACTGAAGCTCCTGAACATGGTTATCTGCAAAACAGAAGACAGCACTGAGGTTCATCACCAGAACCTGCTAGTATTCAGTGAAGAATATTGATTCTATTATGAATGCTCATTAATGTAGGGAAAGGTAGTTGTTAGTATGTGGTGTTCGACTGGAAGAAAACCAAGTCACGACCAAGTTTCTTGCAAGGAACAGACTTGTGCCTGTACTACAGCAGAGCAGTGAAGGCATCTGGACATGAATCAAATGAGGTGATCTTAGCCAGTCTGTGTCTACATTAATCCCATTCAGGCAGATTTTGGGGGTAAAAAACACACAGTGGTATTTCATGGCATTATGAAGTGTAAGCACAGGGAATATTCAAGTAATCTAACCTAGTAGTGTCTAACTCATGGCCTGCAGGCAATATACATTCATAAGGAGATCTTTTGAACTTCCTTGTGACCAAAGGAAATCAAAAAGCTAAAACTGAGGCTGTTAAGGAGAACAAAGTATGTCATTGCTTGCTGTGTATTACTTGCTCAGTTCTGTTGTTCACAAGGTAAGGGAAAGCTGCAGACTACCAGCCCCCGCTTCTGTCACAGGCAGTTTTATGCAAACACCACTCCGTTTCACCAAGCCATAAACTGGTGCTTGCCAAAAATTACAATTTTGGTTTACACTCTGCACCTATAGAGTTAGGTAGCTCAAGGAACAGCATCCTCTTTTGGTATTCTAATTCAGTGAAGGTGCACCTGAAGGAAGAGATGGGAAAAGCAGCCATGCTATTGCACCTCAAATTCTCTCCTGAACTGTTCACTAGAGATCCCAAGTATTGTTTTTACCCTTTCAGGGTATGGGGTCTCCTAAATTCTCATGCACAGCTGCTTGGGGGTTGGACTGGATAGAGAGCTGGCATTAGGCTCAGCTCACTCAACATCTCTATAAAGTGATGCATTACTTTATGCCTTTGTTACTATTTTTCTTTCAATAAATACTAACCTGATTTTTGCTCAATATCCTTAAATGATTTTAAGATGCCATCTAACTGTCTCGTAAGTTCTGCTTTCAAATACTCTTCTCCGACCAGTGTTGACAGCTCTTCACAAAGAGCTTGAGCTGCATTTATATTCTTCGTTTCCTGTTCTATTTCCTCCTTCATTTCTCTAGCAATTTCCAGTTGTTGTTTCATAGCATCAGGTTGTGTACTCACAGCCAGGCTGCTGCTTAGTTTGCTATCCAAGACACTTAGCTTATCAGACAGACTTCTGAGTAGACTTTGATACTCTGTGCTTTTCACAATGGCTTGGTCAATTCGGTCGCATCTGTTCCTCAGCTGGCCAGTCAGACTATCCCATTTTTGTGCCACAGCTGCCACTTGCTCTTTTACAATTTCATGGGAGGGTGGATGTTCACCAGGTCTCTTCAGAATCCCCTCACCAGCCATAGTTAACTGCTCATATTGTGGCTTTCTGGTGTCAAACTCTTTGAGCAGAATCTGGGAGGAAAGAAATTTTTTAAAATTTTTTACCTCATCAAAAAAAGCAGCAAAGCGCTTCTGACAAAAATCATGTAGTATTTGTTGTAGCTAATTCTCTTATTGAATAGTTGATCTCTGAGTTTAAAAGCCAGCAAAATAATTGCACTTTCTACACATAAACTGTGTTGTTTCCAAGAGTTTACATCAAAGAACCAGAAAAAATGAGGTCAATTTACACATCTAATGGAAATTCATTCAGCAGATACAAGTAAAACAATGAATTGTGTTAATCTGTAAACAATGAATACTGTTACTACAGTAATTAAGTAACCATACCAAGTAAAATAATCGCTGTTTAGTTTTCAAAAGTGTCATCTTTTCTAGACAGTTTCAGTATTTGTCTTAAGTTAGAACTTCAAAGAAGGTGTATTCTGACATAATAATGCAATGTATTATTATAGCACAGAGAATATGTGGATAATTCACAAAATGACTGAATGTGTACTGTAAGACCTTAAAAGTTTACATCACTGGTTCCCAGCATTGGGGTTTTTTTGACAATAAGTCATAGTGCTTGCAGAAGAAGAGACAAATACCATGGTTTTACTTTACAGAACATTTCAAACCCTTTCTTTTAAGTCAATTAGGTTCAACTTTTAAGGACTGTTAGGTGATACATGATAGTCTCCTGCCAGCTGTCTAGATTCTTGAAGCACTTACAAACCAGTATTAAGTCTTTTTCACATATTATTAGAATATAGTTCATGTTTTAAACACTTCATTTTAGTCAATATTGATATGTCAGCTTCAACATTACTTTTGCAAAATAAAAATCCTATTTCTTGTCACAGTTTAAAATAACTGGCAGAATAGAAATGTCTGAAATTAAAATTTCTAGCTTCTGCAACTTCGTCTGATTTAACTTTTGTTTCTTTTGTCTGCAGTTTGCTGTATTTCTGTAAGTAAATGACACTTTTTCATTATACTTTTTCTTTCACTCTCTTGGCCCCATATCTATTCACAGCACTGCATTTCCTTTGCCTTCATATTTTTATTAGCTACTGGCACAGTCAAGCGAATAAGATCTCAAAAAGCTAGCTCCTACAGCATAGACTACACACAAGGACTGCCCATACAATGTTAAATGCACACTCAAATTAATAAAACTTCAAAGGAACATTTTCATTTGACTACAGAGAAACCACAGTATGGTCAAAACAAAAAAAGGACCCAACATATCAGAGGATCAGTACCTCCTCAACATTTTTCTCCTTTAGCTGTCCTGATCTCTCTTCACTCTTACAGTATTTTTTTCTTGTAATTATTGTAGTCAAGTATGACTTAAGCTATTTGCTGATAAACAAATGTAATGGCTCATATGAACTGTGCTGTACTCTATCTAGATGCAAAATAGTACTTTTCTAATAGCAAATAAGCAGAAGAAACTTAAATCAATAATGCATGTTGGCACTACTCACCTGAACCTGTTGCTTTTGTGTATTCAGCATATTAGGATCAATTGATAGTGGTCCCAGCACGCTAACCATTAGCTCTTTTTCTACAAGCCAGTGCTTTAGCTGAGCTTCTGCTGTCTGGAACTGGGTCAGGTAATTTGAAGATTCCTCTAGTTTTTGTTGTCTCTCAGATGTAACTTGATTGAGCTCTTTCCATTTGGAATCTAACAATGATAATGTTAACATATTGCACGCGTGTTCTAGCAGATGGGTTGTCAGACAGCAGAACTGACATATGAAGCATAAACAGAGCTGTCTAATAAGGCTTCTTGCTGATTAACTCCAGATGCCTTATTGCAGTGATTCCACAAATACATCTTTTAACAGCTAGATCCATATACACTTGGATTAAGGTCTGCAGTTTAGCACAGCTACATGCAGAATTTTTAGAGCAATGAATATGCAACATACAATAAAACTGGACGAGAATATTACTAAATGAAATACCACCAAATTCTGGCTTTGGTCTCAAACAACTTAGGTGCCTGATTTAGACAGACAAATCTTCCTGTTTCTTCAGTAAGAAGAAACAGATACCTTTCCTAGGGTGAGCAAAAGCCCTAATTTAGGATTCTTCTCCCAACAGCCCTCTGAAGGAGCACACCTCTTTCAAATGTCTGTATTAGGAGCCTGTGGAGATTAACTGCCTCATTTAGACATCCAAACCAGGTACCTAATGACAGGCAAGAAGAATACTTTTGCACACAGGCATCTCAAAAGCACTGTGTGAGCTTAGGTTCACTACCTAGGCCAATCTATTGTCTCTCACTTGTAGCAAGCAGCTTCCAGAGCCACCATTGAGTCTTACCATCTTGTAACTCCCCCCTTCTCTCTGTGATACTGTCAGTGCTGGCTCAGAAAACTCTGATATTTTGCTAACTCTCCTCATCCCTGAATTTCATCCGTGTTTTCTCACTTTCTTTTGCCACTTCACTGTCTTTGACCTCTGCTCTTTCTGTATTAATTCCCTTTCCACACTACTCAAGTTCTGCTGGAGACCTCATGCGCTTACTTAAACTTTTCAGAATTTCACTTACAAACAGGACAGACTGGAAAAATTCTCAGCTTTAAAATAACTGTTGGTATAGCTATAGAAATACCTATCATTATGGAATAAGATTGACCTATGATTTATTCAAAATGTGACAAAGAATTTTAAGAAGAATTTTTAAAAGCTAAGGACAATTATGCACTGTAGTGTCTCAAAATCTATTGTCCAAACATGGCAGTTTCCAACTGGGGGGGGGGGGGGGGGGGGGGGGGGGGGCAACATTTATTGAATCAGTTTTAGAAAATGGCAAAAAGCCACAACCCACAAAA
This sequence comes from Falco peregrinus, assembly GCF_023634155.1. Taxonomy (NCBI): domain Eukaryota; kingdom Metazoa; phylum Chordata; class Aves; order Falconiformes; family Falconidae; genus Falco; species Falco peregrinus. The sequence goes on from NC_073727.1 coordinate 73,945,151, forward strand.
TTAGAAAAGCCACTAGGTGCATGGGAAAAAAGTCTGCAGAAGAGCATTGCCAACAACTCAAATTGTTCTTTACGTGAAATTAGAATTAACTTAATCTGTTATATTTTGGAAGAAGAAGAACATATGTACCTGGAGCAGTGACTGACCATTAAAGTTTTAGTTGCACACTGTTTGAAAAAAGATAAAGCCCTCTCAAACAGGGAGTCAAGCTATAGAGTGTCTCAATTGCACTGATATAAATCCAAAGCCCATGGACATCAGTGGAATTACTCCAGATCTACACTCTTCTAAAGGCAGTTATTTCCACAGAATTTAAGGGGTAGTAGGAAGCAAGATATTAAAAATACTAGTGATTGCTAATACATTAAAACATTCATAATTATACAAGTTCCAAATCAGTCTGAGCTATAATACAGCTTTACTGAAGTACCTATTTTATCCAACATTTGCCTCCACTTGGGTGCCTCAGGAGAGTCAGGGTTCTTCTCCAATAGCTCTGTCACTTTGTCCTTTAGTTCCTGCACTTTATTCGCACTTTGCTTTAATTCAGTTTCAAAAATCTGCAAGTTCAAGTGATAAGATAAAGAAGTGACTAAAGAAGAATGGTAAAGTGCAGAGTTTGAAGGACATAATACTGAGATGCCAAGCATGAAGATAAACAATAAATATCTAACAGTTACATACGAGTCTTCTGCTATGAATCTCAAAACACTTTATGATGGCATATGTTGCTGGTCCATTTTGGGGGGAAGAGAGAATCGGACAGATTTAAACTATACTAATAATAACAATTATTATTTAACTTGATCGCGTGACAGAACTAGAATAATTCAGATAAATAAGACCCACTCGCTCCCATCACAGTCACACACACTTGGAATCTGTTCTTGTACAGAAGGCAAACTGACTAAGGCAGAGTACAATTCACAGCAGAAATAACCCAGCTAGCACCAACAGACAGGAGCATGGTGTGGCCTCATTTACCTCAATGGAAGTCCTGCTGTCACAGATAGACTGCTTCATGTACATCATCCATGTCTATAGTTTAAAGAACACCATAGCTTAAAGTGTAGACCTAGCAGGAGACTGAGATGCCTCAGCAATTCCTAATTCACGCTGTTCTTACAGACAGATGAGAACAGTCCTTACGTGCCTGGCAAAGGGCTCTTATACAAATATGCTTAAGAAACAAAGCTTGCCCCATGGAGCTGCATTTTAATTATCCAAACCCCACTAAAATAAACACTGACAAACTGTGCTTGATTTAGAACTTTTAGTGAAAGGTCCAACTGCATCAGAAAGATCACTCTTGTCTGAGCACTCACTCAAGTTTTCCAACTATCTGTAAATACTTTTTTATTACTACATCAGGGTAAGATGGTCATATTAGCCTTGCACATTCTCTGTTAAAAATAAAGAGCTAGAGTTTTTTCAACATTTAGTCTGATTTTTAGGACTGAATGCTATCCAAGTCTGAGGAAAGTTGGTAGCTGTTCAGGTTAATTTTTAAGGGTGACCTGCCAAATATAAAAGAAGAACTTCAGTTGAATCAAATTCTGTCCTTGTTTATCCACAATCACAGGCAAGGCAAGAATTTTCCCTATCCATTACATTTCCCTTTACAGATGAACATTTACATGTGTAAATATTGTTCTTCGCTGCTTGAGAAGCATACATCTCCAATGCTGAAACAGGACAGAAGCTTACTGCTGATTCAGTTGTTTTCTCATATCAATTAAAAAGTGGGGAGCAGATTGCTGTGCAGCTATATAACTTAACAAGCATGACATGCCTGCTGAAGAGAAACACCGCCTTGGAATAGACATAAGCTGCTGCAGCTGCAGAGACGGGGAGGTCTGTGGAGTATCAGCAAGCCAGCAGCTGAGAAACAGCTTTTGGATAGATACAGTCCTTCAGAACTTACGAGCAATCCAGTCTACCTCTCGAAACCACTAAGGAGATCAAAAAAGTGTATTGCATAATCAATACAGCCTCACCTATTTAAACTGTCTACCAAAATTATTATTTTCTGTCCTGCGTAACTCCTCTCTGACACAGTGCTCCTTGTACTCCACTGACACAGTTTGCCAGATTTGCTTTAAGCCTGACTGGCACGCTTACTAGGAACACTCAAATGCTCTCTACAACATTAAGCTATGCTGAGATATTGGTTGTTCAAACACAGTTTGCCCAAAAACTGCAAGAAAGATCTTTTCTGAAGGCACTAAGTACCTTATGTTGCTCAACTTGCGCTTTAACTGCTTCACTATCAGTTGGAGCAGCTTCCCAGTCTGATGCAGTTTTGTCCATTTTTTGCAGCCACTGCATCATCGAGGTTGATTCTTCCTGAATATTCTGCATTTTTGAAAGCATACTTTCTAGTTCTGAAATCTTTTCCTTCAATAAAACTCCCAAAACTTCGTAACTGTGATTTACATCAGACATGGCTTGTTGAACAGTGGTCAGTTCTGTAAAAGGAGAGAGGCACAAAGACTATGTTAGAGGTTACAAGCCCTTGAAACAATACTTAAGATTTCAAGAACTTCTGAACAGTACTCTGAGTTACAGTAGCTAATAGTCCTCCAAATAAGAAGTCGCTGAACAATTTATTTCCAATTCACTTTAAATGTGGTAACACTAGTGAATGACCTAATGTAAGTTCCTATTTGCAAGGGCTCATTTCACAGAAATCATTACTTTAATACACACACATACGCAAATACCTTTAAATCTTTCTACCCATTGTTGCTTCAGTATTTTAAGCAACAATTTCTTAACAAAAAGTTGAACATACCAGTTCAGTTAGTTACATGACAGCCTAACATTACTGCAAAAATATTTTGTTCACATTCATGTACCATTACAAATGTCTTGTATCATAGAGACTGCACAGCAGCAAAACTGCACTAAGTAGACTATAGTTTGGGAGAATGGATACTGCAGACTTGGGACGTGGGATGTGACTATCCACAAGCACATATCAAGTGCCTATGTAAGCTCCTTTGTTTCTGTAAAGGGGTTGGTCACATAAAGCAATACAAATGTATATAAAACGTGTGGCTTTGTAAGTCTGCGTATGTGCGTGTTGTGAACACTGGTGCGTGTCAAAAAGTTTCAAACCACATACACCCATACTAGAATTTTCTCGAAAGCCATGTGTTATACAGAAGTACATATTCATTCAGAAAATACAGCCAGACTTGGATCTGTCTTCAAGGAAAATATGGAAGGATAAATATTTTTAAAATTAATTTTAGTATCATGTCCTAGTCAATATAGTTGCCTTACACGATGGTGATGTGAAATTTCAATCTAGCAGTGACTGCTACAAGCACTCACTTAAAATTTACAAAATACATACATATCTAACAGTAAACGGCAGGTACCTTATGTTACCACAGCCTGACATTTTCACTGACCTTTACTCTTCAAGAAATCCTGAGTTCCTGAAGCTCCTCCTTCACCATTTAACATTGTGCCACCTGTGGATCAAGAGAGATGACATCCCATGCTTATCTGGGCCTCTTCCCACCAAAAACCCAGCACTGCACTTCCTCTTCAAAACAGCATGATACATAGCTCTTATCATAACATTAAAGAAAAATCTGAATGCTGATCTTGTAATAGCACATAGTTTATTTAAACTTGGAATATTTTAAGGTTGTTTTATGTTCAAACTGCTCCAGACAGCTAGTACCACAAGTGGTACCACATATCCACAGCGTATGCACAGCGGCTGGGTGTACACACGGATGCACATACAAGTATGCACACATGCATGATGTATAAGCAGTCCTACTGCCCACGATACTATGCTAAATAAATGACTATAATGGATAAAGGTCTGTGCCCTAGCTGTGAGACCTGCTCACACCCATATGGCTAACATCACTTCCTTCCTCTCCCCAAAAGAAACCTGTTCCCCAGTGCCTACTAAGAACACGGTTTTACCCAGCCATGTCTCGTGGGAGAGCGCTAGCTGGCAAATGCTGCGACTCTGAGGGGGGCACTAAACATAAAACAGCAAAGAAGTCCAGAGTGGTCACTGCAGACAGCGCAACCACAGGCACTGCTTACTCAGGACATCTTTACCCACCAGGGAAGTGGTTGAATCCCTGGAGGTATTTAAGACATGCAGGTGCTTAGGGACATGTTTTAGCGATGGACTTGGCAGGGTTAGGTTAACGGTTGGACTCGATGATTAAAGGTCTTTTCCAACCTTAACAATTCTTTCATTTAGCAGCACTGTACCTCTGCACAAAAAGCTCTTGATACCAACTGGACAAACCCCTCCTTATCTTGTCATGAACAAGACTTGAGCACACGCTCCGTGACAGGGATGGCAATGTGGAGTCCTTACTGTCACTCGGAGACAGCCACTCGCCCAGACAGCCCTACTAATTAAACATCACTTCTAAGCCTCCGAAACCAGGGCTACGTGGGATTTGTAAAACACCGTCAGACCACAGAGCTGGGACACGTGGTCAAGCCACAGAGAACTGCAAGGAGAATTACTTCCCACTCTCCTGCACATATGTATTCCCAGATGAGCAGTTAACCGAGAAGGATTAATGGTTGCCTTGGAAATGGCTATGCATCCTACCCCACAGTACCAGCTGGACAGTGAGCACCACATTAATGGCAGCTGGAGGATGGCAAGAGAAAACAAACCAGATAAGAGAAGTCACAGGCCCCAGTCAGACCCTTGTAAATCTTCATGCTCTATTAGCTGGACTCTGGAATTTGTAACTGTGATTAAGTGATACACAGTACAGCTCTTGTCTAGGAGAGCGAATACTCTAGTCTGGAGGACTAGAGTCGCTCTTACATGCTCATTATTTAACTATTTTTCTATCTCGATGCATAAGAGTAGAGAAAGGGGCAGAAGAAGGAGCCCAAATATCCTATATAAGGTTCCAAAACGTTCTTTGAAATATTTTTATTTAAAATTGGTGCAAGAATGAAACCAGAGGCAGCTACTACAACGAGATGTGAAAAAGAAAGTGTTCTATTCTTGCCAAACAGGTATCCTTCGGCAGTCCCCATCCTCCCAGTCCTTTGCAGATGACCAGTGAAAGCCAACACACTTGAATTTATTTCCAGACCTAGTCAGTTCAAGAACTGATTGCAAATGTACTTATGGCCATTAAAACACCCTAGGTACCACATGCCTTCAGCTATGGCTTGAATGATCTTTAGCAGAATTACTGGTTTCTATAAAACAAATCAACAATTGAACACTACAGTACAGAAAAATCATGGAAATAGATTTGCTGTCTTTAAAATCAGATTACTGGTAAAAAGGATTTAGCTGAAGCTCCAGACTGGAAATACATTTTGGCCCAGGAAAGTCATGCTGGGATACGGAGTTGATTCCCTTCTGTGCTGTTGTTTCAACTAAAATATTGGCTAGCATTAATTATGCTATCATGCTGGGATGAGTAGGTTTGCCTAGGTTCGCTTTTTAGAGAAACGATGTCCTCATCACGCTTCTAACAAAACCTCCATGACTCTGCAAACCCTTATGGGTTTGCTTGGTGTCACACAGCGTGTGCGTGGCAGCAAAGGCGTGCGGGTACCTCAGTGTTTGCAAAAGCAGGGCTTGTATTTTTCCTACTTGTGGACTTGGTGGATGTGTGAAGCACTGAACACCGATCAGAGTAAGTCAATTTTCTCATTATCAGAAGCTTTCTGGGGTGAGGTGAAGGCAAATGTGATACTGTTCATTTTGTTCATTATCTGGGAATTACATACTTAAGTAACAGCTTTAGGACCCTGTTAATCATTTACATCAAAGCACTTTCACGATATTTTGGCAGTGTAAAGCAATCAGAATGTGTACTGAATTACTACGGCATTTAGAGAATTTAAATGAGAGTCACAGCAAACAATGGTCAGAACAGACATGGCTAACTGACTTCTCACAAGCCATAATATTCAGAAAGGTAATCCAAGGGTGGAAGATCTTAATTTTTGTCTTAAAGGTTTTAAAAATTCCTGAACTGTTAGGCTTACCTGATTATACAAATGCATACCTGACTTTGCAACTGCTCTCAGTTTGGCAGGAGAAGTCACAGCAGTAATTAGATTACACAGCAATGTTCCTCTGCTATTCATTTTCTGCAGTTCAGGTGCTTTTAACGTCCACTCTCTTTTAAATTCTGGTGAAGAAAGATAGTCATTTGTTCATAACGAAAATTACTTCAGACTTACAAGATTTAGTGTAGAGAAAGGAACAACCTTGCTACTTGGGAATCCTCTGCAGCACATCCGAACAAGCAAAGGAAATGGGAATGTACATGCAGACTGCAAGCTCCCTAGCCACAACTACTGTGACTGCTTACACCTGAAGTCTGTACTTTTGTTACTAATAGATGCCCTATTTCCTTCAGCCATATTTCACGTCTCTTCCACAACGTCTTACCAACGTATCTTCCAAAGGTTTCTTTAACTCCTCGGTATTCAGAGATGCTTGTGCTGCTGGAATTCTTTCTGTCGTCTCTTTTATCCATTTCTTTAATGATTCTGCAAGGAGCTCAAACGTATCCATTTGTTTCTGACAAGATGATACATCCTCTTCTCTAGACAATTAAAGACAAAGGAATTACAGTATTCCTTCTGATCATTAAATCAACAGATATTACCAATCTGATACTGCTATTCCTAAATTCAAAGAGTCACAAAAGCTGATTTTATGGATATGAGCAGAATGTGGAAAATCTAACGTTGCTGTACAGTAACTTATACGGAAGCTCTAATAATTTCGCCAGTTTTCATTTGCAGCCTGATGCCAAATAGTACTCTAAAGCAATCTGCACAAGCAGCAATTTATATTCTATCAGAGAAGGGGAGAAGTAGGGTTTTCTTAGAACTGACAGGACTCCTGTGAGTATCACAAAATTTGAAGTGTTACTTGCCTTTAAAGCCCACGTTAGAGCTCTTGAACCAAACAAACTACAGAGGTACTTCCAAACAGAATCTTTTTGTGAATAAAAAAACCTATCTTACTCTGTAGTTAAATGCAATCTCTTGAGACCGCATGCAAGAGGACAGCAGTCATACTAACACTTTGCAGATCCAAAGCAGAAACACTTACTTTCCTTTACAGTCTCCTCTACTTCTCTGAATTTCTTTGACAAAGCATTTACTTTTTCTAATACCAATGCTTTATCTCCAGGAAGAGCATGGAATGAAAGTTCTTCAAGAAGCTGCTGCAAAACTTCCAGATCCTTCTTATGTTGTGCCAATTCTACACTAGCTTCCTGCAAAATAGGATTACATACTTCATGTTAGATTTTACAATCACTTGTTCAAATAAAATTCTTTATTTCAGCTAACCAAGCAAAGTTGGGAAACAAGCATGCCTTAGTTATTGTTTAATCACTTAAATGAGTTATACTAGAAATACACAATATATATTTAAATGGAATGTTTACAGTACCTGAATATATTGAGACACTTCACTAACATCCTTCCTCGGTGCCTCCGTCTCACTGAGAGCCTGGTTTTTCTCATCTAGAAATGACTGAAGTTTTTCTGACAGAACCTTCAAATAACTCCACTTTAGTCTTCAACTCCTCCATTTTTCATAAGTTTCTCTTTATGCTTGTTACTTGCTTCAGAAAACCGTCCTGCAAGTTCACTCATTTTCGCTTGCAGTGAGGATGCAGTGGATGGATCCGTTTTTTCTGTAAACTTCTTCACTTTTTCATTCATAGTGTTTATACTGCTTTGGCGACGCACGCAATGTCTTGTTCTAGCATCTGAAACAAGCAAGAACTACTTTGTGTTGCTTATAGTTAAATTTTAAGAAGTGAAACTAGTCCACCATATGAAGTGGCAAATCAGTACAGCTAGACAATCAGTGTAGGTCTATCTATTTCAGCTACAAAAATTCAGACATGCAGTTTCACTTCATGCAAGAGTCCTCTTTTTAAAGTATTTTGAATGCATTAAAGGTGTCAAACTAAGATTGTAATTCTTTCTTGAAACTCAGATTACGAAACAAATGTTTCTTCTTTCAGAGAATGCTACTTACAATGCTTTTACTAATAATATCCTGAATAGCAGCAGAATTTAAAGGCACTTGATCCTGCTCTTCAAGGCTCTTTTCAACTCCTTCCATCCAATCCAGCATTTCATCCAGACCATCCTGCACGCTTAGGGATCGTGTCAGAGTTATTTGGAGCTTCTCATTCCTTTCATTCACAGACTTGGATAAATTGTCATACCTCTCCACAATATCATCTGATAAAGAGAAAATACATTCCAATTTTTTCCTTTAGCCAAACTAAGCTTTTAATTCATTTTACCAGTTCTCACCAGGTAAGCGCGAGTCAAAACTTGCCTCTATCAGAATGAAGCAAAACCATTAGCTGTATTCAGTAAAAATACACAAGCAAAGATCAAAACCTCCAAATAATGTCAAGAACCCCATAGGACAAGGGAAACGAGCAAGTAGCTTGCAGGTGTACTCCCTAGCTTTTAGAAGCTGGTCTCCATGCAGGTCTAGCTTATGACACCTGTTGACTGTACCCAAGAAATAAAATAGTAGAGTGTTAAGACAGCTTCTCTACAATTTTGCCTCAAGTTATTGTTAGAGCTGAAAGGTTCTTCCAGATGGTTTCTTCATTAGACCTTCAATACTTCCATGATAAGCCACTGAAAGTTACAAGTTTCATGTACCTCCTATGGAGTTTCATCACCAGTTCTAAAAAGGCAAGCCCACAGTTGTTTTATTTTGTTGCTCTGCAAGTTACTTACACGATTCCAGGAAGAGATAGTTGTGTGACACACATAGAGTCTTCAAACTTCAGACAGTGGTGAATGTGATGCTGTGCTACTTCTCACAACTGATAGGAAAGAGTATTGGGTGTAGGTGGTAAGGTTTTTGGCCTCTGTGAGAAGAGGCGAAGGGCTGCCCCATGGAAGACACAGATAGTTCCAGCCAGCTCCTACTGACCCACTACAAGGCACAGCTGAGCTCTACAGCTAAGCTGGTGGCACATCTGGGAAAATGTATTTAAGAAAGGGGAAAATGCTGCCTGGGACTGAGAAGTGACGGAAAACAAAGTGTGCAAAATAGCCCTGCAGACGTCAAGGTCAGGCAAGAAGGAGGGGGAAGAGGTGCTCCAGGCGCTGGAGCACAGATTCCCCTAAAGCCTGTGAAGGATTGTGCTGGAGCAGATAACCACGCTGCAGCACATGTCGGACCTCACGCTGGAGGAGGTGGATGCTTCTTTACTTCTTCAAGCAACTGCAGCACATAGAGAGCCCACACTAGAGCAAGATTATCCTGAAAGATTTCAGCCTGTGGAGAGGACCATGCTGAAGCAGGGGAAAGGTGTGAGAAGGAATCAGTGTTAGAAAGGAGCTGTTATGGACTGACCAGAATCACCCATTCCCCATCCACCCTGCACTGTTTGGCAGGGAGGAGGTGTGAGTAGTTAGGAAGAAAAGACTGATGGTGAGCCTGGAAAAAAGAGTGGGGTGGGAGGAAGGTGTTGTTTTAATTTGTTTTTGTTTCT